>NC_079213.1:70746933-70756330 GCF_029633865.1 Lampris incognitus | reverse complement strand
CGAGGCTAAAAGATGAAGGCCCCTCCTCATCTACACTGAGGCAGCAGATTTCTGACAGCCTTGATTTTTCAAATCCCCTGCTTTGTTAATTTAACGTCGAAGGAAACAAAGATTTGCCTGCACACAATTCCCCACATGTTGGATTCAATCAAATCAGCCGCTGGCTAAAAACCTCTTGCGTAGTTGATTGCGGTGGCTGTCCAGCGTTGTGTTATATTTGCGACATGGCTCGAGACCCACAGTAAAGCGGTTGGCTTGTCAAAGCAGCAGGATACATTTAATCTAATCTTAAATTTCATGTGGTATGACATTTAACTTTTTTTTTTGGTGTGGGGGGAGGGGGGATTCCTGAACAAAATGGCATTGATTGTGGTGTCGGTCAAGAACAGAGAAACGACTGGCCAGTTTATAGCTTTTATATTATCAAGTCAGCAAAATTTTGAAAGATGATTGTCAAATGTACTGGCTGTGGTTTTTCTTCTCCTGTGACCTTAGCACAGAAGGCTTTACTGCGGGTAATTGCTGCATACACTCTGCTCTAAGCACAAGAGCGATTCATAAAACTATACTGTTTCTTTTTCTTCTTCTGCCTTTTCTGTTAAAACTGCTTCCATATGATCTATAGACTCAGGACACATGGTGCTGAAATACAGAATATACATAAATGTCTTCCAAATCAGAAAACAAAAAGCATACAGCAGGGCACAGGAACATCCTACAAATGCACACAAAAGCATGTATGCATATACAATACAGCATGCACAGAATACACACAAATACTATACAACGCTTGAACACTGAAATGTGTTTGATCATTGATGATAAGCACAACTGGGGACACAAGAGTAGGCATGCACACACATACATAGATGTGTGTATGTATGTGTGTGTGTACATGCCTGCTCTTGTGTCCCTATATAATATATATATATATAATCCAGTGAGTCAAGCAAATTCTTCATGAGACAGTACAAGCCTGTTTCATGCCTAAAGCAATCATCAGCTGTGTATACACACACACACACACACACACACACACACACACACACACACACACACATATGTATGCACATACAAACCCACTTTCTAGGCAATGCAAGTTGATTTGAGATGCACTGCTTTCAGCTGTAGAAGATAATAATTAAATCAATCTTATATAGCGCCTTTCTAACACTCAAAGTCACTTTACAATAAACGGGGTGAAACATACAAAATAATTTCACACTGCCATGTCAAAGCTTTGACAGGTAGCACACGCGCACCCACACACACACACACACACACACAAATCTATCGAAACATTAAAACAAGTAAAAGACAACTGTCACAAATGAAGCCCTCCTTTGGGTTCGTCTGTGTTTAGGCAGAACCGTAACTACTGCAGTGCCAGTGGGAGCAGGGTGTAAGAAGATTACTGCACAGATTAAGTGAACAATTACTATCCATGACCGACGCCATGATTAAGTCAATATGTCTTCTCTGACCCGGCAGAGAAGAGCACAATTTATTGCGCACGCCTGGACCAATTAACAAAGTCTAGCTTGGACTACTATGTACCTCTGCCTCTGTCTGTCCCACGCACACCCATTCACTCATGTTCTCTCCCTCCCACACTCGCTCCCTCGCTCGCCCCAGATGGTGGCGCGATTGCAGCTTTGCGGCTATGAGTGAACCAACTTCGGGGGCTCTCTGTAAAACTCTCAAGTTGTCGTATGGGTATACAGACGACACAAAACGATGACAAAGCGCACCGACTTTCAACCGTAATTTAAAAGACTGTAATGAGAATTTAGCAGCGTTCTCCTTTTTCTCCCATAGATCTGCTCTTTGCGCCATGAGTTTTAAAATGAGAGGGCCTCAAACCTTTGGCGCCTTGTAGTTTGGGGCATAATTGGTGCAATGCAAATTTGATTAACCCACCACGTTATGAGATGCAAGGGAAGTTTACGTGTGTGTGTTCATGCACATCGCTCATAGACAGCTAAATCTGTTTACAGCGGATGCGGCGATGGATGAGGTGAAAGGTGAGCTGGCTTGTATTGATCGGCAGGCTGTCAGAGCGCGGGCGCTGCTGCAGGGATACCTGAGACGGCCGCTGTGAGCAGCTCTACCGGGCCAGCCCATTCCTTCACTTATCAGCTCATCCAAATAAAGACATGCTCGTGACCAGATAGGCCGATAAGAGCACATAGAAGCCAGAGAGCCTAATGTCAGTACATATCTTTTCAACATTTTATTCGTACTTTCCCAAGGAAAGCTGACATGTTATGCAGCTCCTTTTCCAGCAATTAGTTGCATACAATCCACAAAAGCTAGACACATTCACAACAGTCTCCAAATGTTGGCCACAAACAAGTTCTCCTCGAGCCGTCGGGGATTGGAGAGGGACAAAATCAGTAAAAACACCTTTGAAACAGACCAGTTATGGAGCTTCCCCCCGCTGACAGGAAACAGTTTTATACCATTTTTGCCAAACAAAGCAGTAAGCCTTCTCCTTGCTCCCAGATATCCCATATTGTGCTTCATTAAAAAGATTTGTTTCAAATCCCCACAGCAGACCTATTTCATTTTAATTTGTTGATCCTTGAAATAAAAAACAATCTAATAATGGGTCAAAATACTTGTAAGCAGGGGTCTATTTAAGTGATATAAAAACAATGCCACCCTCATTAGCATATATATAGGTCACGCGCATCTTCAGGGTGGAGGAAAATTAGTGATAGAAGCCCACCCAATTGTTTATTTAGTATGTGCCTCTTGAAAACGAGGCTTAGTATATGGAAGGTAGCTGGACAGATGAATATATATTTACTATTCTTAGTGTTGCTCATGTTGTTTAATGCCTCCCATGCAGAGCGACGGAAAGCTTCATACAGCAGTGAATCAGAGCCAACAGCTTGAGGGTTGTGCAGCACGAGTCTCTCTCTCTCTCTCGCTCTCTCTCTCTCTCACACACACACACACACACACACACACAGTCCTGACCTATTTTCAAATGTAGCAAAAACTAGGAGACGGAGGGAAGACGATGGAAGCGAGCGAGCGAGCGAGAGAGAGAGAGAGAGAGAGAGAGAGAGAGAGAGAGAGAGAGAGAGAGAGAGAGAGAGAGAGAGAGAGAGAGAGAGAGAGAGAGAGAGAGAGAGAGAGAGAGAGAGAGAGAGAGATGCATTGTGATACGGAATGAAAAAGATGCCAATCCAATCCTGAGCTCACCTCAGCCCCAGCAGCTTGATTGGCTGCCTTTTGTGTTTCTGCCTGTAGGTACGATATGGGACTCAGTCCACCGCTGCCAGTCTGAAACGGTAATCCTGCTCCGAAAGACCGTTCACAGTGCATGTGGCTTCTCAGAAGTGAACACCGTGACAGAGGGCAGAATAACAGATTAACAACCCTAATTTGTCCTGAGGTTTTAATGGCCCAACTTGTAGGCAGTCCTCCCCCTTCTTCTATCAATCTAAGTGTCTCTGTGGTCAGTTTGAATTCACGTTTATAGTCAGCCATGTGCTTTCAATTTCTCCAGTGGACTAATAAAAGCTATTTGAGAAAAGGGGGTATTTTGATTCGGCGATCTTTTTTTTTCTTCTTTCTTCTTCTTCTTTTTTCTTTTGGAAAACCTCAGGATCGCCGAGTAGGGATGTTTGACATTTATAAACGCTGCTCTGGCAGGTTCACGTTTCTTCCAGAGAGCCGAGAAGATTGATTCTTTAAACTGACGCAAATGTGAGGAGAGGACAAACTGTACGTACACGGATACACACGGAGAGTTGCGGAGGACATGAAAAGAGCAGGCAGGCAGGCAGGCAGGCAGGCAGGCAGGGAGGCACACACACACACACACACACACACACACACACACACAACACACACACACACACACACACACACACACCTGCACTTAAAAACTGTAACCTGGATTTAATAATCCAGAGTGCTGTGTTAAAATGGGAGGACCGATCTGAAAACGCCAGGCCCCGTCTAACGACCTTAATGTAAAACTGCAATGGCAGTGAAAGGTCAGCAAACTTTAATCTAAGCAGTCAGGATGAGGAGACTTTGAGGGCGAGAATCTGGTTGTTACCAGATTTCTGGCGTATTCTGAAATCAGTTGTTTCCTGTAAATACAGTTTGCGAGGATTTAAACACTCCGGTCCACATAAAACACGGTGGAAGTCTGATGTTTAAACACCTCCCATCAAGAAGTCTGGCTATGTAAACCTGCTGTTCATTTCTTACCACATTGCTATGCTGATGTACCCGGGGGGGAAAAAGGGGGGGGGGATTTTTGGTCCACTGATGCTGTGTAACGTATCTACTGTGCAAGACTGATGCCCTCAGCATCTCTCTCTCCCCGTAGCACTATACTTTCTGCTCTTCAGGTTGCCTCTCAGTCTGAGGTGGGTGTCTGTATTTGCATGACTCATCCCTCCACCCCACAGAGGACCAGGCTCAGACAGGCTTCAAAGGAAGGCAAGGCTGCACGCTGCACTTTAACCAGTACAATGTTCGAGCAACCAGCCAAGGGTTGAGCCCGGTGCCTCTGATCACAGCTTAAGAGGCAATAGTCCTCCCTCTGAAAACATTTCAACTCCTCCAGCAAATTGCTTCCAATCTCTCCTCCGTACCCCAATTTCTTGCTCTGTGGTAAATGTGTTGCAATGCGTATGAAGCCTGTGAAGCATCCTTTAGGGCATTTGCCTTTGCAGATGAAATCCTCTGAGGTAATAACTCACGGTACATGTTCTCTCTCTTGCACCTAAAAATAAACGCTGTTGTATAATGTTAAAGATTTTGTGGGTTTTTTTTTAAGTTAACAGAATAATCCTCATCGGTAAGAAAATAATTATTAATGATAACCAATTAATAATAATAATTAATTACTAGTGCAGTGGTTAGCACGGTCGCCTCACAGCAAGAAGGTTCTGGGTTCGAGCCCCGGGGTAGTCCAACCTTGGGGGTCGCCCCGGGTAGTCCTCTGTGTGGAGTTTGCATGGGTTTCCTCCGGGGGCTCGGCCGTACTAAATTGCCCCTAGGTATGAATGTGTGTGTGTGTGGTGGTGGTGGTGGTGGGGGGGCTGTGTGATGGTCTAGCAGCCTGTTCAGGGTGTCTCCCCGCCTGCCACCCAATGACTGCTGGGATAGGCTCCAACATCCCCGCGACCCTGCGAGCAGGATAAGCGGTTTGGATAATGAATGGATGAATGGATGGATGGATGGATGGATAAATAATAATTACTGTGATGGACTGGCGGCCTGTCCAGGGTGTCTCCCGCCCGCCGCCCAATGGCTGCTGGGATAGGCTCCAGCATCCCTGCGACTCTGAGCAGGATAAGCAGTTTGGACAATGGATGGAGGATGGATGGATGGATGGATGGATGGGTAAGAAAATACGCAAAATATATTTTTTCTGCATCTCCATAACTATTCTCTCTTCGTCCCTCCCTCGTATTCCATCACTTGGTATTGTCCATGTGCTTTCTTTCATTTGAGGTAGGATTTCACAGAAACGCCATCAACAGAGATGCAAGACGTGTTTCTGATGTGTCATCTTGCCTTTCTGGGTTGTTGGTCAGCTAAAGACATGATTCAGATAAGCTAACATTAGCTCAGTTGAACCGGCGCAAAAGCATCCGTTTTACAATGTCAGTGTTAAGTATCCAATCAGGATATTACTGTACGCAAATAATACTGTATACTATACTGTATACTGAATACTGTACGCAACTGAAAATCTGCAGTCAGTGCTAGGCCTCCTTCCAGTTACATACCTAAGATATCCATCCAACTGACATTACCACTGGGAACATCTACGGCATGGTTAATTTTTAACCACAAGCTCTGCCAGCCTCAGTTAAAACAGCCGGGAAATTATGGAATACATTAACAATCAATTATAATAATAAGTGAACACTGAACTGAACATCCTGACTTCAAGTGTGAACAAAAACAGTAACAACAACCTGATAAATGTTATATAAGACTCTGCTCATGTTGAAATCATGCAGGTTTAAGGCTGAAACATGCCCCTGCATAGGTACACACAAACATCCCTGGAGGGGCTTATGGGTAACTGTGGCTCACAAAGGCTACGCAGCATACCGGTGCTGGGTGCTGATTGGTCGAACAGGGAAGGAGGCTATCTGGCAGCGTGACGTCAACATGAAACTGAAACAGTAGCAGGGACAAAGGAGCTAACACAACATTAAACACACAGACACAAGACAAAACATTACAACCCAGAAGAAGAAAAAAAGCGGCAACATAAACAAGGTTTTCTTCCTCTTTTTCCCCCCTTATTTCCATTTCCGAATTTCTTCAGCGATTCCTGTACAATTTGGTTTTGTAAATGTACCACTGCACTCAAGCACACGTGCAAGTGTCACATACAAGTAATCAATTACTGTATAGACAAGTAATCAATTACTGTACATACAAGTAATCAGTTATTGTATATATAAGTAATCAGTTACTGTACATACAAGTAATCAATTACTGTACATACAAGTAATCAATTACTGTACATACAAGTAATCAGTTACTGTACATACAAGTAATCAGTTACTATATGCACACATCAACATCAATGCAAGGCATGTGTTTGCAGCATGTGGACTTATAAGCTTAAATCAAGCTCCGGTTATCCAATTTGTATCCAATTTAAAAAGAGGGGGTCGGCCTTGCATCCCAGGATTTCGGGTAGAGAGCGTGAATTTCCTACTCAGGTTGACTTTCTTTGCACCAAACATGATAAGCTTGCTCATTCTGTATATTAAATGGCCAAATCAGGCGGGGAGAGAATTCGAACAGCTGTCTCGGTCTCAACCCATTAGAGGGCTGACATCATAGTTTCTTTCTTTCAAGATGGCTGTACTATGTAGTCTCGTAAATACTGAATTTACGACCAGTGCTGATAGTTTTCACAGACATTTTCACATACCAACAACTTCATTGCTCAAAAAATTTAATTATTTAATCACACTTTAAGATTGAGGTAACGTTATTTCAACCAGTCACACTCGCTCTCTCTCTCTCACACACAGAAGCGCACACACACACACACACACAAACAACTAAATTACAGGGATACCTCCCCACTCCATGGTCCTGTCCTTCACTAAGGGGTATAGTAATTGAAGCAAGCACCTCTAGCGTTATATCAGAACCATAATGTATCTGGCAGAGCTCCCAGAACCCATTACCCTGGCATAGAACCAGAGAGGGGCAACAAGCATTTGCCCTCTCCCTCTCTCTTTCTCTCTCGATCTCTCCAAATCTGGACCTATGTCAGACACCAAGTATATACAGCCTGTACCGCTTTTCAAGAACATGTGCACAGTGTGTGTATGTGTGTGTGTGTGTGTGTGTGTGTGTGTGTGTGTGTGTGTGTGTGTGTGTGTGAGAGAGAGAGAGAGAGAGAGAGAGAGAGAGAGAGAGAGAGAGAGAGAGAGAGAGAGAGAGAGAGAGAGAGAGAGAGAGAGAGAGAGAGAGAGAGAGAAAGACTTATGCATGTACCTGCGTGCATTCAATTATGAACTCATTCTCCACTCTTCAACTACTATCATGTTCCTCTCTCTGTGCAGTCCTGAGAGCCATTGATGGTGTTAGGGTTTCTGTCCAGCCCTTGAATGATGTATCCACCACAGGCTATTGCTGAGGGAAGCGGTATATTGGTATTGTTGAGGGAAGCAATATGATGTAATGGAGTTGAAATGGTAGGGATCGGTGAGAGGCAGCAGGAGGCAGGGAACCTCTTTGACTCATATAGTCAAGAGTTTCCATTGCCACATCACCCCCCCCCCATCATACACACCTAAGTAGTCATTACCAAAGAAAAGAGGCACGCCTGGACATCTCTTTCCCACAGACACAGTTCCACCGCTTGAGTGGGTTTCAAAAAGCGATTCTACCGCAGTAGTTGTGGATCACATTATTTTCTTATTGGCTGTTTTGATTCACTGAACCAAAGCATCGGAAAATGAGATGTAAGTGCAATGCATGCGTCTTTCCAAACCACCCAGTGTTGTATGACAGCTACAACCCGCATCACAGCACGGCTTGGGAGACAGAAGACAAGTTCTTACCTGCTCAAACTCTCTGAGGCTGTGCATCTGTACAGGTGGGCCTTTGTCCGTTTCATCACACGGGAAATCTGGGCAAATGCAAAATGAAAACGGTGACTAAACACAGTACAGCATGATATTAGTTTAAGAGAACACATAATCCTATTCCTTTGTGTGCTTGTTTTTTCTTCACTAAAACAGCAGGACAGAGTAGAGGGAGACAGAACAAGTGAGGCCCAGGACAGAAACATCTAGGAAGACCGGCTCTGTGGCCTGCAGGAATAGATGTGGCTCGAAAAGGTTAAAACAACTCTCCAATCCATACCACCTCTATTAGTAATGTTCCCACTATACGCTGGTGATCATCAGGCAAACCATACTGGGCTGAAATCAAAACACCTTGGGGCTCAGGAACTCTCTCTGTGGAGCGTCTCTCAGACCTCATAACTGTAGCGTTCTGATCAAACATAGCCTCATTATAACCCTATTAAACCTGAATATATGGCTGTGTCTCCCCGCACAACCGACATGGTATATTCCGGTCCAGTTGAAACGGTTCCAACAGTCTTACGCCGTTAAAAAGGCCAAACTTATCCTCACTAAATGGCCAGGAGCATTCCCAGAATATTCTGCACAGAAGGGATTTGTACAATGATGTGAGTTTTTATTCTTTAAAAAAAAAAAAAGCAGAGGCAATTGGTTCACGGTGAGGGGCGGGGGGGGGGGGTACAGGAGAGATGGAGGTGGGGCATAATCAAGCCCCAAGGGGCATAATCAAGGAGGCGTTGGCAGAGCGCTAAATTCTGACAGTTATTTAAAATTGCAGCACAAGCACATTAAAGATTATTAAAAAAAAAGTCTGTAATATGGGAGGGAAGATAAACTCTGGATCAGGGCCTGGTTTTTAACTGCTGTAGTGTAGTACAAGCCAGGGTACAACAAGAAAAAAAACTAATATAGCACTGATCTGAATATTGGCAGAACCAAGGATTTAAATAATACACACGCCGCGCTGCGCGCGCTCTTGCTCTCTCTCCTCTCGCTCTCTCTCTCTCGCTCTCTCTCTCCTCGCTCTCTCTCTCTGTCAACATGTAGTAACATGTAATACACACGCCCATGAACGTGTAGTAACATTTTTACCTAAAGAGAAGCTAAAAACATGTTTGAAAAGTCTTGTTTTGTGAAGCAAATACTACAACAACAAAAAAGCAGGGTGAAATATACCAATGCCACAAAAATTAACATGGACAGAGAGAGAGAGAGAGAGAGAGAGAGAGAGAGAGAGAGAGAGAGAGAGAGAGAGAGAGAGAGAGAGAGAGAGAGAGAGAGAGAGAGAGAGA
>NC_079213.1:70639433-70741933 GCF_029633865.1 Lampris incognitus | reverse complement strand
GGGTTTTATTTAGGCCATGAGTCAAGTAGGGCGCGAGCGCGACAACTGCAGTCATCTTACCAATTTCGTAAAGAAGGGGAGAGACAACGGGAGGAGTTTTGTGATCCCAAAGTGGTGACAAACATTTGTCTTCAACTCTGAATGAGTGAGTGAGTGAGTGAGTGAGTGAGTGAATGAGGGAGTGAGCGAGCGAGTGAGTGAGTGAGATGAGTGAGTGAGTGAATGAGTGAGATAAGTGAGCGAGAGAGACAATTAAGTGAGCGAGTGAGACGATTAAGTGAGCAAGTGAGTGAGTGAATGAGATGAGTAAGTGAGCAAGTGAGTGAGTGAGCGAACAAGTGAGATGAGTAAGTGAGTGAGTGAGCGAGTGAATGAGTGAGTGAATGTGTGAGTAAGTGAGCAAGTGAGATGAGTAACTGAGTGAGTGAGCGAGTGAGCAAGCAAGTGAGTGAGGTGAGTAAGTGAGCGAATGAGTGAGTGAGTGAGCAAGTGAGTATGTGTGAATGAGTGAGTGACTGGGCGAGTAAGTGAATGAGTGAGCGAGTGAGCTGAGTAAGTGAGCGAATGAGTGAGTGAGTGAGTGAGCAAGTGAGTATGTGTGAATGAGTGAGTGACTGGGCGAGTAAGTGAATGAGTGAGTGAGTGATTGGAGGGAAGGGGAATTGTGGAGGGAGGGGGAATTGTTTAGCAATATGTGTGTGCTGACAGCACCCTACACCATGTAATTACCCTGGGCTGTTTTGCTCTCACCGTTCCCACATCCATCCACTTTTATCCCTCCTTCATCCCTCCTTCCTTCACTCACTCCCTTCCTCCTTCCCTCCCGTGTTTATGCAGCTGTTTACAGCCTGCTGCTGTGGCAGCGCCATGACAGACATGGAGCCTCAGGTCACCAGACTATATATAAACCCACCTATATATAAACCTGAGAGGATGGAGACCTAATACTCCTTTGAGTTATTTGACTTCTTCATCAAACAAATAAGAGTTAGTATTTTGTGGTGAGTCTCCCTGTCCATCTGTAGTAAATGAAATACAGACCTTCTCCATATTATATTTCGCCATCCTCCCTCTACCACTCCCTTCTCTCTCTCTCTCTCTCTCTCTCTCTCTCTCTCTCTCTCTCTCTCTCTCTCTCTCTCTCCTTATCCCTCCCTTTGAATTGACCTGGGGTTCTGTGATGGAAGATGAATTCTTTATGTGTTAATGTAAAGGAGTGACTTTGTTAATATTGTCAAAAGATGTGTCATTGTTACATTTTGTTTCTCTGTTTCAATAAAAAAACCTTTTTTTCTCTCTCTCTCTCTCTCTCTCTCTCTCTCTCTCTCTCTCTCTCTCTCTCTCTCTCTCTCTCTCTGATTAGAACCAGGGCTTGTATACCTTTCTTGCATTGGGAGAGATGTAACTATCTAATTAACTCTGTTGTGCCTTTACAAGCTGTTAATGAGTATCGTTTAACACATGCAATATGTTTGCAGGGAGGGGTGTGAGTCTGTCAGACAACTGCAAAAACAACAGATGGCAAAGAGATGTATATAAAAAAAACAGGAGACGTCGTTAAAAGTGTAGTTGTAGTAACTGAAATGTTACAAATCTATATTTGTAATTTATTTATTTTTGTTGTCAGGGAGGCACTGATACCTCTCCTTCACTGCTGATACTGATTCTGAGTACGAATCTTTACGTATCGGCTGGTCCTGAGTGCTGGGTGCCAGCCATTATTTTTTGCTGAACGCTGCAGACTTAGATTATTAGTTGGGGGTCAATGGGCAAAATATGTGAGATAGAATCAATTTTTTCCACATTTAAAGAAATGCAGGCTTCTATGTGGCAAACATGCAGTAAATCAAGCCATTTCGCTTTATTTGTGACACATCACTCGTGGCTTTTAGTATCAAACTTTAATCTTGGGTGGAATTTTTGATACTGATATCCCAGTTTAGCCTCATAGTAGCCTGGTCTCCAATACCAGTATTGATATCGGTGCATCCCTTATGGATATATAATCTAAATGTAGATAGAAATGGATCCATTTGAATGTCACTGGAGTCAGTGCATCATCTGGACTGTTGCTTTCCACCGTTATTGTTATCTTTTGCCAGTTAGTCATAGTTTTTTTTTTTAATTTTCACTCAGAAGGGGATGAACATGTTTACGACATATTTTCACCCAAATCAGAACTAGGCAAGTAAATGTGTTTAGATCCAGTAGTTTGCGATTGAGATTGGGGTTAGCATCCCCCATCGGAGGGTCTCATATTGCCTCAGGCCATCAACACTTGATGGAAAAAAATCAATATCCTGGAGTGACATTATGGCTCAAATGACCTAAATGTACCGTCTTTCGCACACAAATGTTCTCTGAGGTAATATGTGTGCCCTCAGTGCAAAAGGTCTTGAGGGATAAAGATGTGTCTTTTTAAAGCAGAGGATGTTCTCCACTTTAGTCCATGGGCCAGACGATATTTCGGTACACTCAAGGTGGCAAAACTTACTTATAATTTTTGAAAGGATCCATGTCTGTAGATGATATTTTGGTATGATAACCATTCCTGAGTGGCAGCTGTATCACAGTTATCAGCTCATGAAGTTAATCACCCGCTAAACTAAATTGCATTTTAGACGCTGGTGCATATCCTGGTTTAGCCTCATGGTCAGGACATTTTTCAATGTTCTATAATATTGTCTTTGGTATCATTTTAAAGGGGACCTTCTTAGCTTTCATTCAAGCCCTGTTGTGGATATTTCTCACAAATATAGAGGTCACTTGAGCTCTTCAACCCGTCAATAACACATCTTTCTGCAATTTTCGCCTAAACTATATACTTTCTTTTAGCCCTGTGGCATCCAGGAATATCAGGGACACAAAACCTGGAATACTCAGTGTTATGCTCGCGCACCAGAACCTGACCCGTGTGGCGAAACCCAAGACAGACAGACACGAGATGACTTCTAAGTCTACAAAGGGGGGTTTTATTGTGGGAGGGAAATGTATGGTGAAAAAAGGCGTTCTGTTAGTGGGATGTGTGAATAAACTATGTGTGGTGTCCCGTGATTTGCGTGTATAAGTATGTGTGAGTGTTTTTAGCCAATGTGTGGTGCGGTATGTAAATGACCAGGAGGTGTTGAAGAAATGTGCGTGCACCTGGCGAGAAAGTCCAGTCCGTGATCCAAGAGGGGTTGTCCGAGAAAGTCCAGGTCCGACATCCGGGAAGTCGAGTCCGAAAGGAGGGGTCCAGGTAGAGGGACAAGGGGGGAGATCGCAGGAGAGGTCCGGGGAGAAACGTGAAGGTCGCTGGGGACGAGGGAGACGCGGAAATCGCGGAGGGAGAGTCGCAGGGTTCAGTACGTCGAAGCACTGAGAGACGTTCTGGGAGGCTTTTTGTAGAAGGCTGCCTGATTGCCACAGGTGTGCCTGATGGATGATGGCAAACACCTGGTGCAGTGCAGCGCTCGTCTCAGAGCGCGAGCCGAGCGCTCGGATGTTTCCGGCACGTCCGAGCTGGGGGAGTGGCTTGAACGTGCCGGGGAGGCAGCTCGGGGCGGTGTAACCACAACAGGACCCCCCCCTCCTACGGGAGACACCGGGCGACCGTCCGATGGCGTTGGGGTGGGCCCGATAGAACTCCTCCAGGAGTGCGGGGTCGGCCAGGTAGGACCGGGGAACCCAGCTGCGGTCCTCGGGCCCATAGCCAACCCAGTCCACCAGGTATTGGTACCCACGCCCCCGGCGGCGTACGGCGAGCAGCTGGTCGACATTCCAGACCATGTCACCACCGTCGAGGACCATGGGGGGTGGAGGAGCTTGGACAGGGGGAGACAGGGGGCTGGTGGCTACCGGTTTGAGGCGCGAGACATGGAAGACGGGATGGATCTTGAGTGAGGTAGGGAGATGGAGACGCACCGCCGAAGGGTTGACGATGCGGTCGATGGTGTAGGGACCGACGTAGCGGGGAGCCAGCTTCCGGTTGAGGGTAGGGAGGGGCAGGTCCCGGGCCAGGAGCCATACCCTCTGGCCAGGTCGATAAGCTGGGGCCGGCACTCTCCGCCGGTTGGCGCTGCGCCGGGCCCGCTCTGTAGCTTGCAACATAGCGGCCCGGGCGGTCTTCCAAACGCGCCGGCATCGGCGGAGATGGGCCCTCGTGGACGGGACCGCTACCTCCAACTCCTGATGGGGGAACAGAGGGGGTTGATAGCCCAGGGAACACTCGAAGGGGGACAAACCGGTAGCCGAACTCTCCATGGAGTTGAGCGAGTACTCCACCCAGGGCAGGTACTTGCTCCAGGAGGCGGGGTTGCTGGTGGTAACGCAACGCAAAGCCGCCTCCAGGGCTTGATTGGCCCGCTCTGCCTGCCCATTGGTCTGGGGGTGATACCCGGAGGAGAGGCTGACCGTGGCCCCAATCCCCTTACAGAAGGCCTGCCATACCTTCGAAGTGAACTGGGGACCACGGTCAGAGACAATGTCCAGGGGAATCCCATGAGGTCGAACGACGTGGGAGACGAGAAGGTCCGCCGTCTCGGCTGCGGAGGGGAGTTTGGTGAGGGCAACAAAATGGACGGCCTTGGAAAACCGGTCGACAATGGTCAGGATGGTGTCATTGCCTTGTGACACGGGGAGGCCAGTTACAAAGTCCAAGGCAATGTGGGACCAAGGTCGGCCGGGGACAGGAAGGGGGCGCAGGAGACCTGCTGGAGGGCGATGGAGAGCCTTGCTGCGGGCGCAGGTGGTGCAGGCTGCCACGAACTCTCTGGTGTCTGCCTCCATGGTGGGCCACCAGAAACCCCTGCGGATGAAGGCCGCCGTTCGGTAGACACCGGGGTGGCAGGCAAGATGGCTGGAGTGGCCCCACTCCAGCACCTGGGGCCGGACAGAGGGAGGCACAAATAGCCGGTTCCGGGGTCCATTGCCTGGGTCGGGATGGGCGCGCTGGGCCCTTCTCACCACTGATTCGATGGCCCAGGTGATGGCGCCCACCACCCGGGCCGGGGGAAGGATGGTGTCTGGGGCGTCAGGGGACCCCTCGGGAAACAGACGGGAGAGGGCGTCTGCCCTGACGTTCTTGGTGCCCGGGCGGTAGGTGAGGGTGAAGTCGAACCGGCTGAAGAAGAGAGCCCAGCGCGCCTGCCTGGGGTTGAGCCTCTTAGCCGTCCGTACGTAGGTCAGGTTTTTGTGATCGGACCATACGATGAACGGCTGCCCTGCTCCCTCCAGCCAGTGTCTCCACTCCTCTAGGGCGGCGTGGACGGCCAGCAACTCCCTGTTGCCGATGTCATAATTCTTCTCCGCAGGACTGAAACGCCGGGAGAAGGCGCACGGGTGGATCTTCTGGTCCTCCTCCGACCGCTGGGAGAGGACGGCTACGATGCCCGTGTCCGATGCGTCCACCTCCACGATGAACTGTCTGCACGGGTCCGGGTGGGCGAGCACCGGAGCCGTTGTGAACAGCCTCTTCAGGGCCAAGAAGGCGGCTTCCGCCTCCGAGTTCCAGGAGAAGGGGCGGAGGTTGGAGGTGAGTGCAGTGAGGGGGGCGGCCACACGGCTGAACCCCCTGATGAAGCGCCGGTAGAAGTTTGCAAACCCCAGGAAGCGCTGGAGTTGCGTCCTGTTGGTGGGCCGTGCCCACTCCTCCACCGCTCGGGTCTTCCTGGGGTCAGTGCGGACGAGCCCCTTCTCCACGATGTGGCCAAGGAACTCCACGGAGGCGGAGTGGAACACGCACTTCTCGGCTTTCACGAAGAGCCTGTTCTCCAGCAGCCGTTGGAGGACCAGGCGGACATGCTGGTGGTGTTCCTCCTCAGTCCTGGAGAACACGAGTATGTCATCCAGGTACACCACCGCGAACGTGTTCAGCATGTCCCGGAGCACGTCGTTGACCAATGCCTGGAAGACGGCCGGGGCGTTGGTGAGGCCGAAGGGCATAACGAGGTACTCGAAATGCCCTAGGTGGGTGTTGAAGGCCGTCTTCCATTCATCCCCTTCCCGGATGCGCACCAGGTGGTACGCGCTGCGCAGGTCCAGCTTCGTGAACACCGTGGCGTGAGTGAGTGGCTCGAACGTGGAACTCATAAGGGGGAGTGGGTATTTATTTTTCACCGTGATATTATTTAACATTCGATAATCTATGCAAGGCCTCAGGGTGCCCTCCTCCTTTGCCACAAAAAAGAAGCCCGCCGCCACCGGGGAAGACGAGGGCCTTATGATTCCTGAGGCCAGGGACTCTGATATAATTGCGCATAGCCTCCTTCTCTGGGACGGAGAGGTTATACAACCGACCGGTGGGAAGGGCGGCCCCGGGAAAGAGATCTATGGCACAATCATAGGGACGGTGAGGGGGGAGGGAAAGTGCACTTTCTTTACTAAATACAGGGGCTAAATCGTGATAAATGGAAGGAACACCAGTGAGATCCGTGGGAGGAGGCACGGGTCTGAGGCCGCTGGACGGGGAGTGGGCGGAGCGAAGGCAGTTGGCATGACACGCAACGCTCCAACCCAAAATCCGCCCAGTAGACCAAGAGATGTAGGGATCGTGCCGTTTCAACCACGGTCTTCCTAACACCAGGGGCGCGCAAAATCAAGAAACGGATAGCTTCCACGTGATTACCCGAAAGAGTGAGGGAAGCAGTGCTGTGTGTGATTTTACCTAGTGAACGTCCATCTAGGGCTTGGGCTGTGAGGGGTGTGTCTAGGGGGACGAGTGGAATGCCGGCCTGCCGGGCCAGCGAGGTGTCCATCAAACACTCGTCCGCCCCCGAATCCAGGAGTGCACCAACAGACAGTGAGCGGTTACCCCAGGTGAGAGTGACCGGAAAGAGGTGGTTGTGCTCCTTCTTGGGCTGGGGCTGAGGAAGGGTCGTCAGACTCACTAGGACACCCCTCACTAGTGAGCCGGGTCTTTTTGGGCGAGTCGGGCAGGCCTTGATATAGTGGCCCGACCTCCCGCAGTAGAGGCAGAGGTGGCCATGCATCCTCTGCTCCCTAACTTCCAGCGGGAGCCGTGACCGACCCAACTGCATGGGCTCCTCCTCCGGCCTGGATCCAGAAGCCACCCAGGGTTGCGAGGTGGAGTGTGAGGGTGGAGAGAGCCCACGGGACGCTGACCCAGGGAAGGCACCGGTAGGACGGACGGGGGTTGGTCTATGGGAGGGGCCAGCGCGCGGGGCGCGTTCCTGGCGCCGCTCCCGCTGCCGTTCGTCCATCTGGAGGGCGAGGGTGACGAGCTCGTTGAAGGAGGCAGGGCGGTCCCGAACGATGAGATCTTTGATGGGCTCGCTCAGCCCCCTCCTGTACGCGCTCTTGAGCGCAGTGTCATCCCACCCACTGTCTGCCGCGAGTATCCTTACCTCCAGGGAATACTCTGCCACTGACCTGGCTCCCTGTTGGATGGAATGGAGGCGGCCAGCAGCGTCCTGCCCGTCAGCTGGGTGGTCGAACACCAGATTGAACTCGCGGCGGAAGGCACCATAGTCCGAGGCGAGCTGCTCGGTATGGCCTACCGCCGCTATGGCCCAGCTGAGGGCTTTGCCGGTGAGGAGGAACATGACAAGGGCTACCTTGGTCTCTCCTGTCCTATACCTAGCTGGCTGGTGTTTGAACAGGAGCTCACACTGACCAAGGAAACCCCTGCACAGCTCGAACTCCCCACCGAAGGCCTTGGGGCAGGGGAGGTTAGGCTCGCACCGGGGGTCCAGTGGGGGTTGACTCGGAGGGGGAACGTCGGGACCAGGAACGGGGAAACCGGAGCCCGAGCTGGGGGCAGAGACCGAGGCCAGGGCAGGGTGGTCGCTCATCCTGGAGACCGCTTTGGAGAGTGCAGCGATCTGCGCGGTGAGGGCATCTAACGTGCTCGTCGCGGCCTGGGAGCCGGACTGAAGATCGCTGATCTCTCCGGTGACACGGGTGAAGGCAGTAGTAAGCTCTGAGCAGAGAGAGGCAAGTTGGCAACTGTGACTTCTTACTACTGCCTCTAGGGGGACGGGGCTCAGGGGCGTCACAGGGACCGTCCGCTCCTTGGGTTTGCCTGGGTCCATAATGGCTTCGACGTTCTGTTATGCTCGCGCACCAGAACCTGACCCGTGTGGCGAAACCCAAGACAGACAGACACGAGATGACTTCTAAGTCTACAAAGGGGGGTTTTATTGTGGGAGGGAAATGTATGGTGAAAAAAGGCGTTCTGTTAGTGGGATGTGTGAATAAACTATGTGTGGTGTCCCGTGGTTTGCGTGTATAACTATGTGTGAGTGTTTTTAGCCAATGTGTGGTGCGGTATGTAAATGACCAGGAGGTGTTGAAGAAATGTGCGTGCACCTGGCGAGAAAGTCCAGTCCGTGATCCAAGAGGGGTTGTCCGAGAAAGTCCAGGTCCGACATCCGGGAAGTCGAGTCCGAAAGGAGGGGTCCAGGTAGAGGGACAAGGGGGGAGATCGCAGGAGAGGTCCGGGGAGAAACGTGAAGGTCGCTGGGGACGGGGGAGCCGTGGAAATCGCGGAGGGAGAGTCGCAGGGTTCAGTACGTCGAAGCACTGAGAGACGTTCTGGGAGGCTTTTTGTAGAAGGCTGCCTGATTGCCACAGGTGTGCCTGATGGATGATGGCAAACACCTGGTGCAGTGCAGCGCTCGTCTCAGAGCGCGAGCCGAGCGCTCGGATGTTTCCGGCACGTCCGAGCTGGGGGAGTGGCTTGAACGTGCCGGGGAGGCAGCTCGGGGCGGTGTAACCACAACACACAGGACTGTAAAGATTCAGAAAATGTATAATATACCCATACTATTTCATTGTGTGAGGTGATTGTGAGCCTTAAATGAGAACTAGACCAAAGCCAGTTAGGTCACAAACTGGTCTCTATACATTTGTTTAAATACACAATCAAAATACATGATAAAAAGGAATACCATAGTGAGGTAATGAACTATTTTAATATTTTAAACAACATTGACATTTACATATACTTAGTCAATGATACATGTAATCCCATATCATTAGTGGGTATATGTAATGGTAATGGGTAGGGTAATGGGTATATGTGAATATGGTTACATTATTGTTATCAAGCTCTGGGTAACCAAGTCCAGAATCAACATCCTGTGCATCAATAGACTACTACCACAGTAATACCATCAGAATCATCACACTGTCATTCATCAAACTGCTCGTTTCTCTCATCATCTGACTCCCCAAGTTCAAAGTCCAGTTCTGGACCATCCTGCTGTTTTTGGTTACTGCAGGTCTGTAACCTGCACATGTCTGTGCATGGAAGTCCATTTGACAGGCACATGCAGCTTGGCATTTTGCATGAATGCACACACTTGCATGTTAGCATTTCCAAGACCACATCTGGTGCAGGTGGGGAGCGCATCCAGTAAATGGCCAGCTTGCCTTCATCGTCTGTCCATCCATACTCAGTAGGGCTTGGCACCACAGGGTTAGCCTGCAGACAGCACTTCCATATTGCTGCCTGATAGTTGGCTCGTTGAACATGCATAAAGAGACAGTCTCTACATGGTGGCAGCTGGCTGGACTCAACCTCTCCCCTTTTGGTGCAGAAGAGCTGGTAACGCAGTTTGTTCACCTCAGCAGTGCTGCTATTAGCAACATACATCCGACAGGTGAACTGCTCAATTTTCTGGAACAGCTCATCACTCACATTCCATGTCTGTCCCAGTTGACTAAAAGTCTCTTGGCAGGAAGTGTGCTTTCTCACTATCTTCAGGGCATTCAGCTTCCCTCGACCAGTGAATGCACTGACAGTGTCGCAGCCTGTGAAGGCATGTAAGCCAATTAGGCTGTCACAGATGCTGTCTCCAAGTGAACTTGCCAGTTTGGTGATGTCGACAAACCGTGTGCGGTTCTGAGTCCCACACTTCTGGTAGATGGGACAGGTGATGTCCTTCTGGAAGTCAAGACAAAGCACCATGACATCAGTGTCCTCAGCTGTGATGATAACTGACTTTGAGCCCGCATTTGCTGCATGCAATGCATGCAGGAGCAGACGGGTGTCAGCTTCTTCATGTGTGGAGTGCAGTTCTGCTGCTTCCTCACACCCATCTTCTGTCAACTTGTAGCAGGTTTCCTCACAGGTCATGTACAACACCTTGCCATGCAGCATAACTCTGTATCGTGGGAGTTTCCACTCTTCCACCAGAAACTTGATGAGACTGGTCTTGTTGGAGGAACTGCACAGAAATTTTCTCCACTGCTGGACGTGGTGTCCCCCTGCAAGATTCTTGTACTGGAGAGTGATGTCTCCACCCCGGTTCAGTCGTTCAGCATCTTTGATCCAAGTCTGGTGATAGACATCAAAAACAACATCAATCCTCCCACTCTGTGCTCCCTCATGGAGGACCTGGGTCAAGGCTGACTCTGCCACCTGTGCAAAGGTTTTGTTGTTGCCATT
Organism: Lampris incognitus; assembly: GCF_029633865.1. Taxonomy (NCBI): domain Eukaryota; kingdom Metazoa; phylum Chordata; class Actinopteri; order Lampriformes; family Lampridae; genus Lampris; species Lampris incognitus. The sequence continues at coordinate 70,731,543 of NC_079213.1, read as the reverse complement.
CATTTTTTGGACCAGGCTCATCCCATCAATGATGGAAGTAGATGGGATTGGGATGTCTTCTGCAGGAGATACATTCTTTTCAAGCTCTCTGGCAAGTGCAGCCTTGTTTGTTTTTCGTAAGGACCCATCAGCATTTGCCAGTGCCCATGGTAGTGGGCCCAATGGGTAGGCAAGGACATCCTTCAGATTCACCTTCCTGCTTTCAGCCACCAGGATCATGTGACTGAAAAGGTTTCTATCTGCCTTCAGAACCACATCCTGTGCTTTCTTTCCATGAGCTTGTTTTGTGCTGACATTGGAGAATGTTTTCAGACTTTGCTTGGTCATCTTGTCGTGGAATTTCACAAGTGGTGGGTCTGCATCTAACCTTGTTTGCTGGAATGCTTGGTAGGCCTCTTCTCCTTTCTCTAGAGCTCTCAAGAGATCTATGGTCACATCAGGTGGAGCCATGTTGCCAGTAGAGAGGCTAACCAAATCAATCTCATCGGGGGACATAGGATTGAGCCAGTTATTCTCCATAAGGTCCATGAGAGACTGGACATCTGCTTCATCTCTCTGGATCCTTGGACTCTGTAGATCTGGATGAGACCATTTGCACCTGCCTTGACCTGTCAGGTCTCTCAGCTGTCTGAGGTACATGCTTCTATACTCAGCTGTGAGATAATATTTGGTCACAGCTCCTGGCTTCAAGCTGAATCCCTTTGTCCCTCCAGCTGTTTGGGTGTCTTTGTTCACCGTTTCTTCTATAGCTTGGTCAACAGGGATTCGGCCAAAGGGATTGGTGGAGCCCAGTTGGACTGAGAAGCCTCCTTCCATGAATTCTGTGTACACATCTGGGTGTGTGATGGGCAGCTCAGACATCTGGGCGTAGTAGTAGGGGAGGTAGCGTGCATAATTCATCCTGTCATAAGCAAAGCACCATGGGATCATTGCTCGAATGCTAGCCAAGTGTAGCATCCAGTCTCCCTCTCTGGATGCTCGGATGAGCCCCAACAAGATTTCAGCCATGTCCAAATAGGACATCCAGAAGTTCGAGAGGCTGCCGTTTCCACCTCTAAGGAACTCATGGTAGACTTCAAATAGATCCATGATGCGTGTACAAGAGCTGTTCTCGAGGACCTCCTTCAAAGCATGTTGTGAGACTTCTTTCCCAAGGCTGTCAATGGTCTTCAGTGTCTCATTCAGGTGAACCATGTCATTCCTGTGAGTTTCTTCCAACCAGGACAGGAAACCATTCAAGGTCAGTCGCATGAGAGCCTCATACAGGAGCTTGTGTAGTCGCACTGCCCTGTTGTACTTGCGGCCATCCATAACACCAGCAATTGAGCCTTCTGCAATCATGCCAGACTCAATGCAGAGGTCTTTGAGTCCAGCATCTTGGAAACGCTTTCCTATTATTGCCAGCAGTGTGCAGATGGTGTGGAATACCCCAAGCCTAACGATGATATCATGGAACTTGTCATGGTGTTTCCATGTGATCTCGACAGCCTTCGCATACAGGGCTTGGTCAAAGACACAGATAGTCCATGGGCCAGAGCCCAAAATTTCCTATTTCGGTACACTCAAGGTGGCAAAACTTACTTATAATTTTTGAAAGGATCCATGTCTGTAGATGATATTTTGGTATGATAACCATTCCTGAGTGGCAGCTGTATCACAGTTATCAGCTCATGAAGTTAACCACCCCCTAAAGTAAACTGCATTTTAGACGCTGGTGCATATCCTGGTTTAGCCTCATGGTCAGGACATTTTTCAATGTTCTATAATATTGTCTTTGGTATCATTTTAAAGGGGACCTTCTTAGCTTTCATTCAAGCCCTGTTGTGGATATTTCTCACAAATATAGAGGTCACTTGAGCTCTTCAACCCGTCAATAACACACATCTTTCTGCAATGTTCGCCTAAACTATATACTTTCTTTTAGCCCTGTGGCATCTAGGAATATCAGGGACACAAAACACAAAAACTGGAATACTCACAGGACTGTAAAGATTCAGGAAATGTATAATATACCCATACTATTTCATTGTGTGAGGTGATTGTGAACCTTAAATTAGAAGGGCATTATTACTAAGAAACTAACTAGACCAAAGCCAGTTAGTCCATGGGTCAGACCAGATATCGATATCACCCAAGGTGACACAACTTCACTGGTGCCATTTTATTTGGTACACTAACAGAAGTAAAATAATACATGATAACCTTTCCAAATGAGCAGCTATTTCATTTTTCTTTTAGGAAACCTGTTTCTGTGCCTCTCACGATTGTGTATTTGCCCAGATTTTTACAAATATAGCATTTCAACACCCCTGGTACTGATTAGCCTAGCTTAAACTCTGGGACAGTTCTTAGTTGGCCAACAACCAAGGATAACCAGTACTGTGTACTTCCATTCATTGTGCTAAGCTAGGCTAACGTGCAGCCAGATAGCTTTCTACTAAACACATATAGAGGAAACTGGTATCTATCTTCTTGTCTCACTCTGGAGAAGATTGCAAGCTAATTTCCCATAATGTTAGCATGTTCTTTTAATGTATATGTTAATATGATTAGTTAAAGTGGCTACGAGGAACTTTCATCTTGTGTTGATTTTAGCGGCCTCATGTGGACAAAATACAGCTGTTGCATAGCAACTAGGTAATGTATCTATTTGTGGCTATGTAACATAAATAATGGTAATATGACGCTGGTGAAGCAAAGTAAACTTTGTTTTAGTAGTGTTCATACGCCTAAGTTACATGTATTTGTTTGTATGTGGCAGGTGAAAACTGACTGAATATGGCCACTGGTGAACAAGCAAGTTTTTACCCAATACCAAAGCGCCCACGGGTGGAGTGCATTATCCACTGTTCTGATGATACAGATAAGCTGGTTTCACTACAAAGTGTCGACTCATGGAGAACTCTGCTCAGGGCAGCTCAGATACGAAATCATGCACCAGTTTTGAAACTGGCAAAAGACATTCCTGAGGGACAGATTCCAGCAATTTACTACCACAGAAAGTGTCGCAGTATCTTCACTATGAAGCAAATTCTTGATGGCCTCCTTGCAAAAGAAAAGAAAAGTTGTGTCTCTGCTGAAGAGAAACAATCTAAGAGAGTAGCTCGACATGCTCCAAGTACATCTAGGACTTATGATGCAGAGTGCATATTTTGTCAGAAAAACAGCAAATATTCCAAGAGACAGAATACGAGAGAAGTACTGGTGCAGTGTCGAGAACTGCGAGCTGATGCAAAGATCAGGAGTGCAGCCACAAAGAAAAGGGACAGCAGAATCCTTGCCATTGTGAGTAGAGACCTTGTAGCAGCTGAAGGGCACTACCACAGGTCATGCTATAGACTTTACACCAAAGAAAAGGTTTCCAAAGGAGAGGTTGCCAGCAATGAAGATGATGATGCTGCAGCCCAGTATGAAGCTGCTGTGAATAAGGCATACAATGAGCTGTTCCTCTTCATCAGGATGGAGCTTTTTGGCAATCCTCAAGTGATGACAATGACTGATCTCTCTTCTAGACTGGTAGCTTCAGTGAACTCCCAAGGCATTGCCCAAGTCAAGGAATCAACCAAGAAGCACATAAGGCGAAACCTGGAGAGTGAGTTTGCTGGAGCCTTGCAGATATTCCCTGATGAGAAAGGAAAATTCCTCCTCTATCCCGATAACTTGTCCATGAGGGAACTTGCCAAAGAAAATCAGTCTCTCAAAGGGGAGCTGCAGACCCTGAAAAGTGTCAGTGCACAAGATGTTATAGCCAAAGCAGCCATCAAATTGAGAGCAGACATTAAAAGTCAAGATGTTCCTCAAACCTGGCCGCCTGAAGTCAAACCAGAAGCAGAATGTCCTACCATTCCAGAGTCGCTCATTATCTTCCTGTACTCTCTACTCACAGGCTCGACAGCCTTCGCATACAGGGCTTGGTCAAAGACACAGACAATCTTCCTCAGGCCTAAGCACTGCATGATGCTCAGTGACTGGTTAAGCACCTCGTTGACAGTAGACATTTGTGTCGCTGGAGCATTGATGGTAGGCAGATAGCCTATATTGTCGGGGATGACCGTCATCTCTCCTCGAGTCAGGATGTTGAAGTCTGTCCAGCTGCTGACTGACTGTTCTTCTTGTTGTGACATGCGTGCTAGGACCCAAAGAAGGTTTTTCTCTCTGGCAAGCTTAGTATTGGCTGCAGTATCGGCATCTGACTTTTTGCTTTGTGGTGGCCCTACCCGTTGTCCAGCATTGTAAGTTGGTAACATTGGTGGGGGTCCATCAATGCTTCTCTTCTTTGTTTTGGGAACAGTGGGCATGGGTTGGACAGGAAGTGGGTTGACTGGCTTTGCTTGCACAGCAATCCCATTGACTCTGTGAGATGTTCCCTCACCACTGACAGTTTCTTCAAGACGGTCGATATTGTCCCAGGCTAAAGTTGTGAATATGCCAGGATGGATGTTAGCTGGAAGGGCAATGCCACTCCCTGATGATGAGAGTTTCTGGAGACACAGGGCAGTGTTGATCTCTTCCATCTGTGAATAGGACACACTGTGACCAAGTTGGTTGAGGATGTTTATCAACTCTACATTTCCTGTCAACGATTTGACACTGAATGGCAGAACAATGTGCTTGGAAGGCTTGGTATTTCCACATGTCACTGCATATACTATGTCATGGCCAAATGACTGCAGAAGGCACTGCACTCTCTGGGATGCATGATCAGGATCATTTGAGCCTGTGAGTAGAGAGTACAGGAAGATAATGAGCGACTCTGGAATGGTAGGACATTCTGCTTCTGGTTTGACTTCAGGCGGCCAGGTTTGAGGAACATCTTGACTTTTAATGTCTGCTCTCAATTTGATGGCTGCTTTGGCTATAACATCTTGTGCACTGATACTTTTCAGGGTCTGCAGCTCCCTTTTGAGAGACTGATTTTCTTTGGCAAGTTCCCTCATGGACAAGTTATCGGGATAGAGGAGGAATTTTCCTTTCTCATCAGGGAATATCTGCAAGGCTCCAGCAAACTCACTCTCCAGGTTTCGCCTTATGTGCTTCTTGGTTGATTCCTTGACTTGGGCAATGCCTTGGGAGTTCACTGAAGCTACCAGTCTAGAAGAGAGATCAGTCATTGTCATCACTTGAGGATTGCCAAAAAGCTCCATCCTGATGAAGAGGAACAGCTCATCGTATGCCTTATTCACAGCAGCTTCATACTGGGCTGCAGCATCATCATCTCCATTGCTGGCAACCTCTCCTTTGGAAACCTCTTCTTTGGTGTAAAGTCTATAGCATGACCTGTGGTAGTGCCCTTCAGCTGCTACAAGGTCTCTACTCACAATGGCAAGGATTCTGCTGTCCCTTTTCTTTGTGGCTGCACTCCTGATCTTTGCATCAGCTCGCAGTTCTCGACACTGCACCAGTACTTCTCTCGTATTCTGTCTCTTGGAATATTTGCTGTTTTTCTGACAAAATATGCACTCTGCATCATAAGTCCTAGATGTACTTGGAGCATGTCGAGCTACTCTCTTAGATTGTTTCTCTTCAGCAGAGACACAACTTTTCTTTTCTTTTGCAAGGAGGCCATCAAGAATTTGCTTCATAGTGAAGATACTGCGACACTTTCTGTGGTAGTAGATTGCTGGAATCTGTCCCTCAGGAATGTCTTTTGCCAGTTTCAAAACTGGTGCATGATTTCGTATCTGAGCTGCCCTGAGCAGAGTTCTCCATGAGTCGACACTTTGTAGTGAAACCAGCTTATCTGTATCATCAGAACAGTGGATAATGCACTCCACCCGTGGGCGCTTTGGTATTGGGTAAAAACTTGCTTGTTCACCAGTGGCCATATTCAGTCAGTTTTCACCTGCCACATACAAACAAATACATGTAACTTAGGCGTATGAACACTACTAAAACAAAGTTTAATTTGCTTCACCAGCGTCATATTACCATTATTTATGTTACATAGCCACAAATAGATACATTACCTAGTTGCTATGCAACAGCTGTATTTTGTCCACATGAGGCCGCTAAAATCAACACAAGATGAAAGTTCCTCGTAGCCACTTTAACTAATCATATTAACATATACATTAAAAGAACATGCTAACATTATGGGAAATTAGCTTGCAATCTTCTCCAGAGTGAGACAAGAAGATAGATACCAGTTTCCTCTATATGTGTTTAGTAGAAAGCTATCTGGCTGCACGTTAGCCTAGCTTAGCACAATGAATGGAAGTACACAGTACTGGTTATCCTTGGTTGTTGGCCAACTAAGAACTGTCCCAGAGTTTAAGCTAGGCTAATCAGTACCAGGGGTGTTGAAATGCTATATTTGTAAAAATCTGGGCAAATACACAATCGTGAGAGGCACAGAAACAGGTTTCCTAAAAGAAAAATGAAATAGCTGCTCATTTGGAAAGGTTATCATGTATTATTTTACTTCTGTTAGTGTACCAAATAAAATGGCACCAGTGAAGTTGTGTCACCTTGGGTGATATCGATATCTGGTCTGACCCATGGACTAACTGGCTTTGGTCTAGTTAGTTTCTTAGTAATAATGCCCTTCTAATTTAAGGTTCACAATCACCTCACACAATGAAATAGTATGGGTATATTATACATTTCCTGAATCTTTACAGTCCTGTGAGTATTCCAGTTTTTGTGTTTTGTGTCCCTGATATTCCTAGATGCCACAGGGCTAAAAGAAAGTATATAGTTTAGGCGAACATTGCAGAAAGATGTGTGTTATTGACGGGTTGAAGAGCTCAAGTGACCTCTATATTTGTGAGAAATATCCACAACAGGGCTTGAATGAAAGCTAAGAAGGTCCCCTTTAAAATGATACCAAAGACAATATTATAGAACATTGAAAAATGTCCTGACCATGAGGCTAAACCAGGATATGCACCAGCGTCTAAAATGCAATTTACTTTAGGGGGTGGTTAACTTCATGAGCTGATAACTGTGATACAGCTGCCACTCAGGAATGGTTATCATACCAAAATATCATCTACAGACATGGATCCTTTCAAAATTTATAAGTAAGTTTTTCCACCTTGAGTGTACCGAAATAGGAAATTTTGGGCTCTGGCCCATGGACTACTTGTGTGGTAGCCCTGTTGCTCCATTTATAAAAGTACCACACCTCTCTAATCTAAACATTAAGCTTCTTTTCAGAATTTAAATGAATTTTGTCACGTCTTCAACAGATAAGGACAGCACCACCACAGTGATGACAGCGATAAGAGGAGTGAAGCCGGTGGCTAAGGGGGTTGGCATAGTGGGGCAGACCGGGTCAAAGTACAGAACAGGGATGTCTAGGCTCTGGGTTAAACAAACAGTACCAAACTTCTGCTAACAGAGGACCACATCCAGGACTGATTAAATTACTGATGGAGGTACAATGCACACCACAAGATTAATAATTTTCTAATCTGCTCACTCATCCCTTTCATGAATTTGACCAATGGGGATTAGATTGTGAAAATGCAACTTGATTGATTGATTGATTGACTGATTGAAGTTCAGCCCACAAGTCAGATATCTCTTAAAAAATGTCTAGCTTTAAAGAGCTAGTAGAGAGGGACTACAGTCAAAAAGATCCTGTAGCCCACTGCAGTGGTGTACTGGCCATCAGGCATACCAAGACAAATCCTGGTGGGCCACCGTATCTGTGAGCCAGTGGACCATCAAAAAAAAAGGAAAAGCATGACAGGCCTTGTGCGCCTGTCATTCGGGATGCGCATCGTTTCATTCTGTTCGGTTAAAGCTTTACTTGCTTACTTATTACTTTATTAACATAAATCCTTCAGTCATACAGTTCCGTTACTTTCATCTCTAGCCAGCATCGCTCAGGGCCTGTGTCACACTCTAATTGCTCCCTGGAACCACAAGCTAGGAATAACAATCCTATTGTTACATTTTTTCTTTTTTCTTTGAAGTAAAGTCCATTAGTCAACATATAATTTACTCTGAGTGGTCCATATTATCAGCAAACAAAAGAAATTATGTTATCAACAAATCAGCGAATAAATCAATCAACATATCACTCGTAAATAACTAAATTTATACTCTTAATATTATACTCTGTATTCTTATAATTATTAACAGTATCAATTCAAATATCCATAAACAAACATTTTAAGAAATAAACTGTGTATAAACATTCCACTTCCACATCTCTCTTTCCTTCTTCCGTTTTGTTTTGTTTTGAACCAAACCTTACACTATTCTCAGTCTTTGCAAGAGTCCCAAACGCATATTCTCATCGCTGAGTGAAGTCTTTCAGGTAGCGAGGTCTGATAATCGGACGACCCGACCTTGTAGCGATAGTGTGTTGGTCCCCTGCTTGACTCCGATCTAACCCCTTCCACTTTTGGTGTGTGGCTCTCAGTCCCTATTTGTGTAGACATGGCGGATGTGCAGTGGTTGTGTCTGAGATGACGACGATACCTTCTCAGAACACCTTCTGACTCCAGCTCCACCTCATATGGTGTGTGGCCCTCTTCCGCTTGGTTGACTGTCTCCTCTCCATTTACTTCCGTTATGGTCATAATGTCCTCATGTGTCACTGTCCTGCTCTGAGACAACATGCACTGGCTTGTATTTCCTGCTGTTCTCGGCTCTTGATTTGCATTGTAAAGCAAAGTGATTTTCTTTCCCATATTTCTTACACCCCCCCCCCAAAAAAAACTGGGCATTTGTTTGTTGATTGAAGGATTTACACTACCGTTCAAAAGTTTGGGATCACCCAAACAATTTTGTGTTTTCCATGAAAAGTCACACTTATTCACCACCATATGTTGTGAAATGAATAGAAAATAGAGTCAAGACATTGACAAGGTTAGAAATAATGATTTGTATTTGAAATAAGATTTTTTTTACATCAAACTTTGCTTTCGTCAAAGAATCCTCCATTTGCAGCAATTACAGCATTGCAGACCTTTGGCATTCTAGCTGTTAATTTGTTGAGGTAATCTGGAGAAATTGCACCCCACGCTTCCAGAAGCAGCTCCCACAAGTTGGATTGGTTGGATGGGCACTTCTTTGAGCAGATTGAGTTTCTGGAGCATCACATTTGTGGGGTCAATTAAACGCTCAAAATGGCCAGAAAAAGAGAACTTTCATCTGAAACTCGACAGTCTATTCTTGTTCTTAGAAATGAAGGCTATTCCATGCGAGAAATTGCTAAGAAATTGAAGATTTCCTACACCGGTGTGTACTACTCCCTTCAGAGGACAGCACAAACAGGCTCTAACCAGAGTAGAAAAAGAAGTGGGAGGCCGCGTTGCACAACTGAGCAAGAAGATAAGTACATTAGAGTCTCTAGTTTGAGAAACAGACGCCTCACAGGTCCCCAACTGGCATCTTCATTAAATAGTACCTGTTAGAGCCTGTTTGTGCTGTCCTCTGAAGGGAGTAGTACACACCGGTGTAGGAAATCTTCAATTTCTTAGCAATTTCTCGCATGGAATAGCCTTCATTTCTAAGAACAAGAATAGACTGTCGAGTTTCAGATGAAAGTTCTCTTTTTCTGGCCATTTTGAGCGTTTAATTGACCCCACAAATGTGATGCTCCAGAAACTCAATCTGCTCAAAGAAGTGCCCATCCAACCAATCCAACTTGTGGGAGCTGCTTCTGGAAGCGTGGGGTGCAATTTCTCCAGATTACCTCAACAAATTAACAGCTAGAATGCCAAAGGTCTGCAATGCTGTAATTGCTGCAAATGGAGGATTCTTTGACGAAAGCAAAGTTTGATGTAAAAAAAATCTTATTTCAAATACAAATCATTATTTCTAACCTTGTCAATGTCTTGACTCTATTTTCTATTCATTTCACAACATATGGTGGTGAATAAGTGTGACTTTTCATGGAAAACACGAAATTGTTTGGGTGATCCCAAACTTTTGAACGGTAGTGTACGTTAATACAGTAATAAGTAAGCAAGTAAAGCTTTAACCGTCCATTCTGTTGGGTTAAGTAAAGAACGGAACAGAATGAAACGGTTAACGCTTTACTTGCTTACTCATTATTATATTAACGTCACTCCTTCAATCACACAGTTCCGTTACTTCCTTCTCTAGCCAGCGTCACCCAGGGTCTGTGTCACACTCTAACTGCTCCCCGGAACCACAAACTACGAATAACGATCCTGTTGTTACACGCATGAGAGCGTGCTGCGTGCGTGTTCCGGAACTGGGCTCACTGGCCAATCACAACCAAGTAAGTTAATGCGCGTTAACGTTCTAAACTAATGCAAAATTAAAATGTCCAAACAAAAACCACGGACAAGAAAATGTAAAATTAGAGGCACAGGCTTTCAAATGTAAACAAGCACGAAACCGTCCAGACCCACGGCGCGTCTGTTGCCGCACGTGTAGGTGGAGCAAGGCAGTGTCCAATGAGAAAGGCGGGGGACCAGCAAGTATCGATCCTAAAAGTGTAAAAACCGGCCAGCTATGTAGCTAGCTAGCTATAGCATGTCCTCACCTCTGTAGCGTTATTTGTAGTCCTCCGTGTGTACATAACGCCAGTTGCGAGCGCCGCCTACTAAACTTCCCTCTCAGGTCGGGATAGGCGATCCTGAGGGTTAGGTTTTGAGAATCAATCCTCATATTAAAAAACTGATGCTAGTGATTTCCGGGACCGGTCTCATGGCCAATAACAACCAAATTAGTTACATTACATTATATTACATTACAGTCATTTAGCCGACGCTTTTATCCAAAGCGACTTACAATAAGTGCATTTAACGTATGAAATCAGGAGAACTACTAGTCATAGTTATAATATAAGTTAGTTTTAATATCTTTTAGTTTATTTTTTAATGTTCATTTTTAAATATTTGTTTAGGGTGGGGACTACTTTTCCTTCCGCCTTCTTGCCCGCTCTCCAAAGGCAGTGGCACGGCAACGCACTATTGTCGTTTTTTTTTTAAAATTAAAACAACATAGAGAAGTCTGATCTTTATTTAATACCAATACCTAGGCTTTCAGATAAAACTTTCTGGCGTCTGCATTTATCAATTTTCACTCACAATCAATCACAAATACTTCCTACTTTTGCGTACACAAGAAGATTTTATAAATATCTGTATCAGAATCTGGATACTAGAGTTAGTATCGGATCGAAAAGCAAACCAGTTTGCGACGCATCGACGCACTGCTTGGACATCAGCATCCTCTAGTGGCCAATAACGTTATTTAAAAGGCGCAGACAGAAGGGGTAAAATAGACGTTAAAAAAATTATAGGCTAGGCTACATGTTCAGTTAAAACTGCTGTAACTTGTGGTTACAAAACGACCCCACTGACAGGTTACTTGTTAAGCCATGCTGATGGTATGTTGCAGTATAAGTCTGTGCCTACTGAAATATGTCCCGGAATAATAGACATATGATACTTTCCCTTGCAAAAGCCTGTGAAGGCGTTCAGAATCACCTGTCAACAATAGAAGAGCAGTATATCATTACCAGCAAGGTATATGCTAATAAATCTAGTGGGCTATGTCCTGTAATTACATTAAGCCCGATATGTACATATGTAATCAACCCTCACATACCCCCCTCCCCCTCCCTCTAAAGGTTGTTTGTGTGACGGTGCCAGTGAGACGCAAAATTCTCAGCATGCAAATGAAAGGTGCTCTCCACCGGGCACACCGGATGCCATGGTGGAGAAATCAGAAAAGTAACAGTTTGCTCAGAAATTCTAGAAATCCCCACCAGACATGACAGACAAATGCCAGTTCTGGAAGCTTCACAGAACAATGTGAACAGCAGCTTTTCAGCTTTGCAGTTTTGTGAGAGGCGACACAATAGTGACCCACGACCAAATGGGATATAGCCGGAGCATGGTGTCAGTCAATTGTGTCTGCAGCTGCAGTAACATACAATGAGTGACATGAACCTCGTGATATGTGATTCATTATAAAAAAAGGTTAAAAAACGATCCCAGGTGTTAGCATTGTCCTAATTTCACTAATATTATGCTAACGTTTTGTGTATGTCGAATGTCAACGGTGATGCTTTTTTTTTTTTTACCTCTCTGTTCCTCTCCCAGACCGGTCTGATGATGACAGTGGCAACTCCATCCTCTATTTAGGAAATCCTCACGCCTCCCCGATATCCTTTAATAGAAGCGTAACCGTCCGTCAAACCCGCTATATAGCTACATACAGTCCACATCCTCCACCGACAATATCCCGTTTGGACACCTTTGGGGATCCTTTTGGAAACGACACTCAAACATTGCCGATACTCTCGTTTACGTTCATTGGTCGGTAGCTGACAGACGACCCCCCCTCCCCCTCGCTTCTCTACACGCGCACGCGCGCGCACACACGCGCCAGTAAAGCTGAGCTGTAAACTACAGGGAAAGTAAAGCTCTCAGGCAGGTGGGACCAAGAGCATCACACACTCCGTCTCCCGGTCCACTACCACTGTAGGCCTATTCTAAAGTGTTGGATTTATAAGCCTTTCGTTTCATATAGATTGTTCAACTCTGTTTTGTCAGAAAACATAAAGTGAATTCATATATACGCGGTACAGCGAATGGAATTATTGAAATATCGGTTTACAGTGAGCACCAAGAAGAGCTGCAGCAAAAAAAAAAAAAACAAAAAACAGAACAAGAAAACGAACCCATCAGCATCCTTCTGCAGTTATTTGGCTGCAAACGGATCTGTGCAGATGCAGAAGCCCCAGCCTCATCTCATCCACACACCACATCACCACCACCACCCCTAAAAAAAATACAAATTACTCCCCCAACGTTGCTCATTCACTGTTTATCGAGTTATCCACTGGTTTGACATCAAAACTTAAGCAGCAGTAATGAATCTCTTCTTAATTTGACACGTAGGCCCGAGTTATTATTATTGTTTAGAAGACGTTTGAAGAATTTTGTATACAAGATTCTTGAAATCAAATTCCGCTTGCATAATATTGGCACAGTCATGACTAAACAAATGCTTCAGCACAGAGTAACGGGAAACATTAAATTACATAACCGTAAAAACACACACACACACACACACACACACACATCTGGCCATATGGAAGCATGACAGTAATGGGAGTGCCCAGTGTTGGAGAATAAGCACATTAAAGCCAACGCTGCCATAGATGCAAAAACTATAGAGTTGAAGTAAAGTAAAACCTCTGGTTATTTTCCAAATCGTTGGAATTAAACAGTTTTATTCCGAGTTGCGTTGTTGCCAACCATTGCTTTTATGTCACCTGGTGGCAAAACACTGAACTACACCCACGTTTTGCTTTGTTTATCGCTGTCATTTTTCATCAACCAGAGAGGAAATTTTGGACACAAGAAACGCTAATACATGAGCATGCATGTGCAAACACACACACACACACACACACACACTAGCTATTTGCTTCAACAGTTATGAGAAAAAGATTACTGGTCTCAGTACATATGGACACAATGTGTTTTCTGTATATGAGCAATGGAACCAAACTCCTAATTATATTCTGCAGAAGTCATGATGGATCCAGCTGCATTCTGCACATACATACGCGCATTCACACAGACACAAACATACGTATGTATACACATGCACTCACGCACGCACACGTACACACACACACACACAGGGCATTTTTTCCTGCCAAGGTCTAGTTTGACTGGCACATTGCCCTCCTGGCTCTTGAGCCCATTCTGTAGATGTAAATACTGTCATCAGATCTATAGAAGGGGAGAAATAATAAAGTCGGCATTCATTGAGTAAACGGTAACTAGAGAACAAGAGAAACAGTCAAAAAAGAGAAATAAGTGCAATAATCATTATTGAAAGATAATGTTGGGTTCTGGCACAGAAGGCAGTTTTTGCACTCCAAGCTCCAAGTACCTCACTTTGGGCAAGAAGTGAATGTGTGTGTGTGTGTGTGTGTGTGTGTGTGTGTGTGTGTGTGTGTGTGTGTGTGTGTGTGTGTGTGTGTGTGTGTGTGTGTGTGTGTGTAATTGTTGCGTGGCACATGATGCAGGTGTGAGTTCATGTTACATCTATGTTCAAGTTTGCGTGTGTTCTTGCATGCATGGAAATATGCATTGTGCACATGTTGAATATAGGGAACACCCTGGGATCCCCCAGGAGGAGCTGGAGGGCGTTGCTGGGGAGAGGGATGTCTGGAGTGCCCTACTTAACTTGCTGCCACCGCGACCCTACCCCGGAGAATCGGCTGAAGATGAATGAATGAATGCTTGTGCGTGTGTGCGTGTATAAACATGTAGGCCTATCTCCTGTATTCTTTTCCCCCCCCCCATTTTCTCCCCAGTTGTATCTGGCCAATTAATTACCCTACTCTTCCGAGCTGTAACGTGCCTATAAACTCCACAGTAGACCGGTTAAGTTTTACACACTCGAACTGCTTTAATCACCCTTCCATGCTACGTTACCACCAAGGTCGCCACTTGCGTACGTCATAAGTACTCGCCTGTAATTTAAAGTGACCACACCATAACTCTACATTCTCCCTCTCCTAGATGTAACACAAAATACATTACAGCAACACAAACAACAGCTATGTTGCATAACTTGAGTGGCACAGATCCCTGAACACAACAGCATGAGTGCGGTACAGCACATAACAGGAACCTGACAAACTCACACGCCAGAAAAAGATGAGATGGCATGTGTAACTAATAAGGCACAGAATAACTAACAAGGAAACTCGGTAATCAATCACTGGAAGAACAATATTTCTCAGCGTGCACACATTAGTTTTATCAGTCACTGGGGCTAAGTGATGATGTAATCCTGATAACGCTGGTTGGGGTGGCTGACTCTTCCTGAGCGAGTCACCACAGGTTGTCTACCACCTGACTCACTTGAGGTGATTTCTGAGCGAGTCACCACAGTTTGTCTAACACCTGAATCACTTGAGGTGATTTCTGGTGTGGCAATGGACGGTGTGAGTGGTGCAGTGTAAGGGCGGACAGCTTCTGTATCAGGTGCTGCTGAAGCAGGAATTTGTGGCGGGTCGTCCTCAGAGATGGCCGGTGGGGGTTCATCAACTCGGAGAAGGTGTCGCCGATTCCTGATGTAACTGGTTCCTTGGGATGTTATTATCTAGCTGTTAGGCTGAGGGGCTGGGCCCTATACTCTTGCTAACCTATCAAAACCACATGCAGTCTGCACCCTGACGGTTTGACCTGAACTTAAAGCAGGGAGGCGCTGGGCATTGCAGTCATGATATGCTTTCCCCCTCATCCTCTTTTTTTGTGATAGTGGCTTTCACATTAGTGTGGACGGCCGGCTGGAGCATGGCTTTGGTCATTGGTATGAATGTTCTGGACCGCCTGGACAGAAGGCGGGAGAGGGGAGTCCATTATGAGGAATGTTGTGAGCATGGAGGAGAGCAGCTTTGATGTCCATGCCATCATGGTAGCACTTTTCCAGGAGGTGCTTAGCAGATCATACAGCATGCTCGGCAAGGCCATTAGATTGCGGGAAATGAGGACTACTCCGCATGTGTCTGAAGTCTCACATCTGTGCAAAGTCTGAGAAGTCCTTAGCAGTGAATTGAGTCCCATTGTCAGTCATGAGGGTATGAGGAACACCATGTGTTGCGAAGTGTCGCTTCAGCTTTGCGATGATTGTGGTGTTTTTCATATCAGGGAAGTAGTCCAGCTCCAACCACCCCGAGTAAGAGTCCACAACCACTAAATGCATTTTGGCATGCCATTCGAATATATCTGCTGCAGTGAATGACCATGTAGGTCTGGGATTTCATGAAAGTGCAGTGGTTCCTTTGTGTGGTGAGGTGTGAGAGCATTGCAGGCCGCACAGCGAGACACCTCCCTCTCAATGTCTGTGTACATTGAGGGCCAGTACATGGTCTCCCAAGCTCTGCATTTGGTGGCGTCAATACCGTGATGGCCTTGGTGCAGCTGGCCAACATAGAACTTTTGCAGTGCAGGGGGTATAATTAGTCTTTGTCCACGGAGCAGAAGTCCATCTTCAAAAGTCAACTCTTCCTTCATTGAAAAGAAAGGACGCAGAGCGTGGAGTAATTCCTTTGAGGTGTTAGGCCAGCCGTGCAGGATAACGTCAGAGAGCTGGTGACACGTTACATACTCTCCACAGCATTTCTTAGTTCATCTGTGCGACATGAGGAGAGTACTTGGACTGTCATGATGTCCAACAGGTCATCAGTAAGTGCAGGCTCAGTCATCGGTAGGTGTGCACGTGATAAAGCACCAGCAATAAAAAGTTCCTTACCGCGTTTATAAATCACATCCAGATTGTAGCAATGTAATTTCAACATCATGCCCTGCAGGCGAGATGATGCGGTGTGAAGCGGTTTCCTCCGAATTGTTATTAAATGCTGGTGGTCGGTTTCAGCTGTGACAGGACGTCCATGGATGAAATCATGGAACTTCTTGGTTGCAAAGACAAGAGCCAACATTTATTTTTCAATCTGTGCATACCTTGACTCAGTGGGTGTGAGGGCATGTGATGTGAATGCCACAGGTCTCCCTTGCTGGAGACACACCACACCCAGACCATGTTGTGATGCATCAGCTGATATGACCACTGGCTTCGATATGTCAAAGAACTGTAGAACTGGTGGGTTTGTCACCGCTTGTTTCAGCTTGTTGAATGCCGCATCGTGGGCTTCATGCCAAGTCCACTCCACATCTTGGTGTATCAATTGTCTCAGGGGACCAGTAACCTCACTGCATTGAGGGATTAACTTTGACAGCTAGTTTGTCATGCTTAAGAACTGCTGCAGGGCTTTTTTGTCTCTCGGTTTTGCCATGTCGCACACTGCTTTAGTTTTTTCAGGATCTGGCTTGACACCATCAGCGGTTAACAGGTGGCCAACTTAGTGGACACAGCAGACTCTTGAATTTGCATTTGTCGGGGTTGAGCTTCAAGTTGATGGCCCGAATTCTGTTCAATACCTGTCTCAGACGATCATCATGTTCTTGCATACATCCCCAGATCAAAATATCGTCTACTACAATCTCACAGGGTTGCCTATTGTGGTGCCACAATAGGCAATTACCGCGGCAGTCATACCAGTTTCCGGTTCATTGCCGTATGCCATAGTCCATGGCAGATTGTGCCTACAAGGTGCCTACAAGATTTGTCACGGATAAATGTCAACGACGTCTGCAGCATTTTCGACGCACTCTCACCTGCAACCACCAGCGGACGGGTGAAAGGTTTCAGGTTGTACGTGTCACGTTACATCCACAATTACAAGGGTGAGTAATTACAAACTATACGAAGAAAAACAACAAATTTGCAGACATTAAGCCAGGCTATAGACTAGGCCAGAATATAGGTTTAATTACCCTTGAAATTCTGTACACGTCGTTGACATTTATCCGTGGTAAAAAATTGTAGGCATCGCGAACGATCAACCGGTAACTGACGCGGGCTACAGTTATGCACAGAGTACATTGTATCCGCAGGGACGCCCGACCAAACCGGAGGCAACACGAGGAGTCGAACCGACGATCCCTGTGTTGGTAGGCAACGGAATAGACCGCCACGCCACCCTGACGCCCCCTGTAATCTAAGAGGTATTTACCGATATATATTTACATATATACCAATGTGTAGCAGCACCAGGTGGGTGCAACACATTGCTGGTGGTTGAGGTGCGCCCCCCCCTTTCAACGTGAAGCGCTTTGGCAGTCTACACAAAGCGCTATATAGTAAATGTAATCCATCATCATTATCATTATTATTATATCCGTTCGTTCACAAGGCTATTGGTTTGAAGCTGGCCTGTCATAATTGTCGTTAACATGCAGGAATCCACCAGACCATTTCAACGAACAGTTAGCATTACCTCATCCCTGGGCCGCAAGATGGTTTGATGATTAAGATCCCTGTCTCCTCTTCTGCATGTACATCTACTGCATAACCACTAAAGAGGACTCTAGGCATAAAACAATACCTTCTTTTAACTTACCTTTCCTGTTTTTCATAACTTGCTTTGCGCGACACCGGAGACAAACTTATTCAAAGTAACTTGTAGAGTCAGTTGAGTAAACAGTTGCAGCACAGAGGAAACACACTTCGGGGACCTCTGGCTACACTGAGTCCTTTGTTTAGATTCTTATTTATTCCATGGTTTCCGTGGAAATTGCAGCATCATCGAGCTGAAGGTTTGTTTGGTAATGACATGGCACCAAAGAGGAAAATTGTTAAATTCCTCTCTGCTCCCCCTGAGTGCCAGTGAGCAATGAAACACCTGCTGTCAATCAACGACAGCATGCGCCACATCCAACCTGAGGACTGGTATGAGCCTATTTATATATGTGCATTTGGCTACGTGCACGCACACACACATGTACACACACGTATACACACACACACACAAGGACAACATTCAGTTACACCTCATTATCTGTGTAAACTCGTGTCTGCAAACCTAAATTAGTAGATACCATATATAGTAGTTTCAGTTTTTAGTAACCACTCAGTGACTCCAAGGTTATGAAAAATGGCTCCCTTGACAAACATTAAAAAAACATAGATTCTTGATCCAACTCACTCACTCTCTCTCTCTCTCTCTCTCTCTCTCTCTCTCTCTCTCTCTCTCTCTCTCTCTCTCTCTTTCCTATCATCTTCCTCTTTGTTTATTTTTGCTTCTGTATTCCTGTCATCATTCCCTGCATCTCCAAAGAGTCACTATCTCGGCAGGCCGTACTGCTTTCCCTAGAAGGAAGTTCCCTCAAGGCTTCAATTCGGTACTTCAGCCATACATACAGTGAGTAGACAGGGAAAAGTACAGATGAAGAAGAGCTCTTTGTCCATGGAAGTGTGGCGTCGGCGAGATCTCATCAGGCCCATATTGACCAGGCGGCAGTGAGGGGAAAAGGGAAAACAGCCAAAGCTAGAGATAGAAAACCTGAAAGCTGATGAGTAAATTGTCCAAGTAGAAAACCTGGATTGTGCCTAAAGATGAAAATACGGTAATAACCAATTGTGCTTGTGCCGTTTCATCACCAATACACATTCAACGTGACTTAATTCTGCCAAGTAAAGTGCATGCCAGATGGAAAATGCAGGCATGTAATTACAGTAGGTCAAAACCAACAAAAACTGGAAAGTTCCTCGTTAGTTCTTCCTACGACTGCTGGTTTAAGTCATCGTACAATAGGTCCACATGCAGGGCACCTTGCTTGCATGTACTCTATTGTGTTTTGTTGATGCATTTCACTAGGTTGTGCATGACCGGTGTCTGGATGAGATGCAAAGTACCTCTTCCAGGGTTTGACCACATGTAAGACCACATGCGGGCTGATAACTGTTTGGCCTCGCGGCCTGTGAGGTTGTCCCTCCTACAAAGGACTCAGGCCATCACAAATGCTGCCATACCAGTCAAAGTGCTCCTAAAATGTCTTCTCTCTGTAAGTGTCAATCAGATCTCCTCATTAATTCTAAAACACAAATGTAAACGTCTTGATAATCTCACTCTGAACGCTTGTGCGTGTATTTATATATATGCATAATATCATGTCAAATAGATTCAAACTTGGCTAAGTTATGCATAAATACTGCCAAGACTCGTGGCTCAGAATTTATATAGCTCAGATATAGTAATCCTTTCTGGGAAAGTACTTCAGTGAACTAATAAAAGCCAAGAAAATGGTCATGGGTGCGTACGCGCTTATGTGCACAGAAGTTATAACGGCAGCGAGAAATTACTGAAACTCGGAATAACAAAAGAAATTGAACGGCATTCGGGTGGACTATCTTAAAAAATAGGTTTGACTGAAAGAAATATATCACACTCACTCACACTAATAATGTTTATATGTAATGCCTTTGTTAAACAAAGACAATACAAGCACTTCCTGTCGTTGTGTGTCCCATCAGGCACATGCCACTTACACTAAATGGATAATTGAGAAAAAAATAAACTCTGGGGTCCACTTGCTGTAGGCGTTGGATCTCTAAATTAGTGTGTGATTGAGAGCCTGCTCTTCAGTTGACTCAATTTGTGTGCGTGCGTGCATGCGCATGCGTGCGAATTAGAGAGTAAGAGTAAAGGAGGGAGAAAGAGAGAGAGGGAGCGAGAGCGAACATGCATAGCCACCAGTGGGGGGAAATTGAAGGCAGACTTTCCACGGCAGGCGTCGGCTCCAAATTGCTCGTTTTGGATGGGGAATTTGCTCTGGCACGAGATGTGACAATGATATTCATTTCAGAGCTTGCCCCCATTTATACAGAGAGCGCACACACAAACCCCAGCTGAACCAAAACTATTACAGAAAATTCAAACTGCCTTCAAAGGGAGGAAAAGAAACATTCCTCATAGCCTCAAGTTTAGGCACTGATCAAAAGACGCATAGTCTCTCTCTCTCTCTCTCTCTCTCTCTCTCTCTCTCTCTCTCTCTCTCTCTCTCTCTCTCTTACACACACACACACACACACACCTCCATCCCATGCTAGCACACACGTACATACACATCCATGCTCAGAGCTATTATATGTGCCAACATATAGTTGATTTCATCCAATCCCAGGGTCTTGTTTCCCCAAATAATCATCTCCAACTGGCCAGTATGGAGTCGATTAGAGATACTCCACTGCAGATGACTGACCGATTTTCCTCATCTGGCTCGAGTTAACAGCAGACTGAAACATGGGGCTTGTGATCGGAAAAGCCATCTGAGATAGGGACACACTAACAGGGTCTGAAGGCAGCGTCAACTCATTCGACGTGATGCACATTGCAGAGCTTCTACTGGAAAACAGCAGATAAACTGGGACACTGGACATCACCCGGTGTCTGTGATGTGAATTATAATCCTTCATCTTGACACGAAGCTTAAGAAAGATATCATGTTTTTAGAAGACTTTGGATGCCTCTCTTAGTAATCCCTAACTTGGATTGCATCAGCATTCTATACTGGAACGCTCTCGCGGCGGATTTTGTAGTTTGAAGATCCCCACTATTGGGCAATAAACCATTCATTTCAAATAATGAACTGCAGCTCTCTGTAATACCTCCCTGTAGATCTACAAGCACCACAAGGTTTGATCCCACCAAAAAAAAATGGAGGTGAGATTCAACTTCACTGTTTATTTTTATTTTCCTCTCTCAGTAGGTTTCCTGCAGCACCTGAAAAAGAAATCACTGGCAGAGCAACATTGAGGTTAATTACTTTGAGAGCTCTTCGTGAAGTTTCCTGGTGCGCCTTCACCAGCCCACATGGCTCCACGTCAGACGCGAGACCTCCAAGGCCGTTTTCCTTCGCTCGTTCCCCCCCCCCCCTGACCGGTGGTCAGCCGGCCTGCTCTGACCCTGCGGCAGATGAGCTGCGTGGACGGTCAACCCCCAGCAGGGGGAGTAAGACAGTCGATAATCTGAGAAGAGTACAAGGGGGGGGGGTGAGACATGATGGACAATTCAGAGAGAGGTGCCGTCCATATGCAGCTCCCTCTTTATGACACCGACTCCCGAGTGTGTGACCCGTGACTCAGAGCCCTGAGGGAGCTCAGCTGTTGGTGTATTCTACGTGAGCTCAAACGGTTTTTTTTTTTACTGCGTTGCAGCCCCTCGTTTCTAAGAAGTCCTGAGTATTCAAGGGGAACTTCCAGCATGTCCTGCTGTCAGCAATCAGTTGACTAGTAAGCAAAAGGAAGTTCAGCTAGTTATTATTTAGTGCTGCTGAAAATGAAAGTGACACTTGTAGGCACTAAACAACAAAGTCGACAATGTCGAAAGGCAAGCACAGAACCCCCCCAAGTCCACACACACACACACACACACACACACACACACACACACACACACAAGAAAAAGAAAAACGCCAATTATGCTGCAAGGGAACAGCGTGGATAAAATTAGGTTGAAGGGATAAACTTGTAAAATACTCTTGTGGTCAGCGGAGGTTCAAAGCGCTGTTTATTGCAGCTACGTTCTCTGTCCTCTCCAGCTCCTTGCGAGACCATATTTCCCAGGTCATACACATGTTCCACTGAAAGGGGCCAAATGTTTTGTATGAGATGGCGTCTTGTTAAAAAAAAAGTCTCCAAAAAGCCCAACTCTCAAAATAGTTCATGTGCCATGAGGGAATGTGCGTTGCGAGCGCGTGGGGGGAAATCTGACGATGATTATATGGTGACGATGTCTCAGAACGCACGTCACGTCAGTTACCATAATTGTTGTTTTGGTTGTTGCTCCAGTGGACCTAAGCGGGGCCCGAGGAAATGAAAATGCTAATTCATCCAGCACCAGCGCGACCACAACACTCACTCGAGTCGAGCCCCAAAACGATCGTCGCACTCTAATTAACTCGCTCTGCGACGAGACGAACACTATCTTTGTTTCTCAGTTACGTGCAAAAAAATGGAAAGTTATGACATCTAAGGCACCGCGCCGACTTCCTCTCTTCCCTGGGCCCTTCGGAACCAGCGCCGGTTCTGGTGGGGCTTTCTAGAAACGCGGACGCAAAGGCAGAACTGGGCCCAGAGTTGGGAGTTGCTCTCGTTAAAACGCCATATCTCCGCTCGCCACAAATCAAACCCCCCCACCCCACCAGCTGCAACTGCTACAACCAAAAACTACTTACATCCCACTTGTTTGATTAATCCAACAAGAGGCCTACAAATACAAATAAAAAAAGAAAAGAAAAATAAACTACAAATGTGTAAAATCTGCACGTATGAACTCTACACAAAGTCTAAACATTTACTCGGTCATTTATGATCTGAGAAAGCCCCGTGGCTCCAGGGGACGGCCGGAGCCCGTGCGAAACCCCGCGGCAGCGCTTCAGAGCGCGGGGTCGCCCCGGGTGTTTGTGGGAAGAGAAATTAGTCCCATTAAACTGACTCCGCCGGGACGCAGGCGCAGTGCGCGCCGCGCACACGTCGACCGTAGCCATAAAGCGACGGTGGGAGTTAATCGCGTTAGCCTCGCAGCTCGCTAGTGGGTGTACGGCGTAGGTTTTGCATCTGTGTTTGTGAAAGTATGTAGTAATAGTGACTTAATCACACAAACAGTGCAACCTCTCAGTCAACTTGACTTTGCGTGGAAACTCCACATCTCGGGACATTCTTTTGGTTGTTCACCCAAACCACACACTGCTAACAGCTGTGCCGTATTTCACTCAGACTGCTCCGCTCCGAGGGCTCTCTTCTTTTTCTTTTTTTTTCTTTTTGCACTAAGCTCTTTCCAAAACCACTCATTAATAAAGTATTTGTGATCATGTGGCACTAACAGAGGGACAAAGAATATCGCTGGGGGAGGGGGAGGGGAAGGAGGAGGGGGTGGGCAGACAAGAGAGAGGGAAGGGCAAACAAGCAGAGAGGAGAAGGGTTAGAGGCAAAGAACTACGGAGGGAACGAAGATAACCAAAAAAAAGAATGGATAAAAGACAGAACAAAGGTAGATGTTTTAGGAGAGGGGTTGAGAAACACTCTTTCCCGCTCTCTTACACATACGCACACTGCACGCAGACTCCCCCCCTCCCTCTTACTGTCTCCTCTGTAATGAGCACCAGATGTGCTGCTGAAGGGGGGAGAGGGGGGCTGCCTTGTATGTCATGTGCTCGGGCGGGGAGAGACGCCCGTCCGAGGGGACGCTGTCAGCCCTGATGGAGTGGCCAGGGCCCGGGGCGAAGGGGTGGGGGATGGGGGTGTACGGGGGTGGGGGGGAGCTTGGGGCATAGAGCGGGGGGTCAAAGAGATCCCCACATCTGGAATCACTTCAGGTCAGCCAGGCCCTGGCCGTGAAAGGTGAGAGCGGGCGCCTGGCAGGGGAGAGAGGGACAGGGGTCTGACACTGGACATACCATCGTCAGGGATCAGTGTTGCAGGCAAACCACTACGGCGCGAAAGTTAAGACTACAGATGAGTGGGGGGGGGGGGGATGGGAATCTCTGTTGGAAATGAAACGTTTCCAATTTGCCTTTGAAGTCTGAAGTACCTGAAAATAATAGGCCCCACATCATGTTCGAGCGCGCCAGAAGCGGCTCTGTAATGAAGGAAACATTGCCCAAGGAAGCACAACACAAAACTGTGCAGAAATTATACCACTAAAGAATATGTCTTCGTATGACATCACTCGCCAAGCACTGTTGCTTTAAACCCCCACAAAACAAAAACAAGCCATGCAGGACACCGCCACTGCAGTTCTGCACCGGAGGCGGGCAGGCAGGCGGTGCTGCGCAGACGACTGCGTCCACCGGTGTTTGTTGACGGCAGGTTATGAGGGGCCACGCAGAACAAACACCTTGTGTGACAGCCGCAGAGCTCAACGAGGCCCTCGGGTCCCTCCATATTAAGGAGAGGATTTCCCTATACTCATAAATATCCTGTTTTTAAGATGGAAATTTCAGTTTGTGGTAATCAGCAGAAAAACACAGCGCAGGGACGGCCTGAGGTTTCCAGAGTTGCTTTCTCTGAAGGAGGATCTGTCTGCGAGTTGTAAATCTCCCTTTTATGGCACTTGCACAGCCTCCAGGATCATTTTGCTATCCAAACGGTCCCCACTATAAAGTTACCCTTTTTATATAGTTTTTCAAAGGTAATGTAATGTCAAAATGCACTATGTTGCAGCAAACACAGAAAAAAAGGCACTATTTCCACCATGACTGAGTTATTTTTCCAACAACGGCGATTTTCTGAAAACAGAATTTTGTTGGAGAGCACCATCACGCCTCTCTATTCCCTTCGTCCCTCGGTGCAAAAATCATATATTTCACTCTATACACTTTTTTTTTTTGGAAAACGTGGTAGCCTTTTTTCCTCCGCTTGTTTTTTTCGAATTGCAGTTTGTCATCTTAACCGATCCCTCCGATCAGTCCTGTGAATTGGACACAGCGGCATTTGCATTGCTTGAAATGCATTTTATTAATATACAAGGTTTTTTTTCTGTTACAAATAAAGGATACCATAGGAAATTAAAAGAATCTACTGTTGTTGGATTCAGAAATACATTAGCCTCTCCTGTATACTGGACTATTACATGAATCAAAATGCGTTGAAAATGTTTGCTTGTCAGTGGTATAACATGGAAAGAAGTGTGAAAAACAAAACTTTTTTTTTAGGAAAAAAAAAGAAGCATAGATGTTATTAGTTCTCCCATTTTTACATTGTTGAGAAAGTCCTTGTTGCTGATTGAAAAGCTTTGCTGGTCCCAATTGGACTGTTCTGATCCCATCCAGCACCGTGGCCGAGGGAAGACAGGGAACTCCAAGTAGTCCGTACACGAGTCTCCTCATCTCCAACAGCGGTCTTCATTTAACACTCGTGCTAAGGGGGGGGGGGGGCTGACCGAGTCAAGACTATGAGAACCAACTCTCCAGTGAAAGGCCTGTGGAAACGTGCCCTCCATTTCAGTTTGTGTCAGAATCAAAACGTAAAACTACTCAGCTAGTCAGCTACAGCATCCAACATAGATGTCCCTAGTACACACAAAGAGTTGAGCGATGCTCAGGCGGGGGGGGGGGGGGCTTTAGACGCAGCCTCCCGCCACTTGGTGTCCATCACCGAGATGCTAAGGAGTGCTTAGGATATAACGGAGGCATGTCATCGCAAGCGACGCAGCTCCGGATAGGAGAGGAGACTTCACGATTGGATTCCATGGAAGGGGTACGTGAGATGACGATCATCCCAGAGACAGTGTCTGTCTACGGGGGTCCGGCAGTGGAGAGGGGCCCCTCCCCCGCCTGCAAAAGCCCCACCTTGCCCCCCCCTCAACACACACACACCAACCCCCATTTGTAGCCTCTCTCTCCCGGCTGCCTCCTCAGTTGACCGTGGGTACCTGGTTCAGGCTGTACTCCTTGGCTTTGAGCCTCAGGTTGGCGATGCTGTTGGCCATGTTCATTCCCTGGGATGTATTGGTGTTGGAGCAGGTGGGCGGGTAAGTGGCCATGGTGCTGAGAGACAAGAGAAGAGTAAAGAGGGGAAAAAGTTTGGTTTCTTGTAATGGCCACTGAGCAAAAAAACCCTGTATGATTTACAGCTGTGAAAACACAAAGATATATCTAAATAAAAAAAACTGCATGGAATGGCAGGTACTCATTCATCAATGTGAAAAGATGGATTTTGAATTAAAATCTCATAACCCACTCATCGCACTTAAAGACACTCATAACCCCTAACACTCTTGAAACAAACAAAAAAAGCAAAACAAATAGATATATAGTAAAATGAAACCGTACTTGCTCTCTGAGGGCAGCATTTTCTGTGGCACTCGCATTGTCCCTCCCTCCGGCATCGGATACCAGCTTAAGAATAATATACAGTAGATGGCGGTGTAAGTGTTAGCATCACATTGGTGTATTTTCCAAATAGCATTATTTCTGGTCTAGAGAGTTCCCACTCTGTAGCGCCGAGCCAAAATATACGCGTTGAGGTTCAACTGGAAGCTTCTGGCCACGGCCGCAGGGCCTGACATTTTATACCGACTTTCATAAGGGAGGATTACTGTAAATCATGACCAATGTAACCAGAGTCACAAAAAATGTTGCCCAGTAGAGCCTGTGTCTCTCTAGCGTTCATTATCTGGTATAGTGTAGCAGTGCAAGTCACGGGGGTCAACAGTGGATTTAATACGGTTTGTTTTCACATTATCACCTCGTCACGAGGGTCACAGGATCTCTTCCCACCCCTTTCATGCTCGCGGAGAGAAGCAGAACGAGGAAAGAAGACAGGGGAACGCCATCGGTTTTGGATGCAGCGACGTGCAGACCTTTACGAGACGCGGACATCATTAATGCAACTCGGCTATGTAAATACAGGCCTGCCCTCGGAGGGTGCCGTGGCTTCAAAGTGAGAGATTAGCCGCAAGAGACGGGAAAGGGGGAGTCGATTTCTCCGAAAGGCACCGTTGCAAACATAACAAACAAAGCCATGCTTTCTGAGCCTATACTTCA
Organism: Lampris incognitus; assembly: GCF_029633865.1. NCBI lineage: Eukaryota > Metazoa > Chordata > Actinopteri > Lampriformes > Lampridae > Lampris > Lampris incognitus. Next base: position 70,704,691 of record NC_079213.1, on the reverse strand, counting down.
AACATACATCAGCCTGTAAACCGACTTGACAGTTGCATATCAAAACCAAGGTCTGATGCAATGACAGTTTCATTGAATCCAGGTGGATCAGAGTGAGATAAAGAGAGGGGTTAAAGTAAATATGAGGGGTATGCACAGGTAGGAGAGGAGCTGCGCAGATGTGTGGAGAGGAAATGAAACAATAACAGTGAGCCGTAGCAGGGTTAGCACTCATGAAGGTGGGGGTGAGGAGGCGCATGCATATGTGTGTGTGTGTAAGTAAGAGAGAGGGTTTGAGGTTGGGGGGTGGGGGGTGGTGGTTGATATTCTGCTGGGGTTAAAGTGTGGTTATTGTGGTGTTAACATGTGCACAAAACCTTCTGGGATTTTTTTTTTCCTCCCATAGGAGATATACACTGGGTTTGATTCTGCAGCAGAGAGCAAGAGATTTGGACCAAGACAAAAGGTAGATAGACCCAGCGGAGGCCAGTGGCGAGGTCCCACCATGCTGTTCTGAGCTTGTTTTAACACTGCCGTATTTTCCCGGAGTTTGAAAAGGCAGAAATTCCCCTTTCTGGGGTGTGTGAACGTAGTTTAGCATAAGGCTTCAACAATGCCTCCGTCTACCAGCGCTCGTGTCTGCGTGCATCAGGAGCCGAGGCTAAAAAGGTGACAATCTGGTCATGATAAACTATGGCTATGGCAGAATAAGTGGCCAAAAAACTCTCTCTGCTTCAGATGTGTTGAGGGAAGGAGAAGCCTTGTGAGTAAAGCGCATCAGAAAAAGGTAGGCCGCGGGGGTTACGGCGGCAAGACCAGACGGGAGCCTGTACCTGTACGGAGCGGCGCTGCCCCAGGATAGATAATCATTGGGACGGGGTGCCGGACGGGGAACGATGGGCTGCTCCACCGCCGTCACGTCCCCCGAGTAGGATTTGAGGAGCGAGGCGTTCTTGCTGGCCAGCATGGCACGCTCATTCCTGCGGAACTTAGCTCTCCTATTCTGAAACCAAACCTGAGAGGGTGGGGGGGGGGGTGAAAACGGAGCATGAGCATGTGTCATCTGACAAGGGGAACATCTATGCCGGGAAACTAATGAGCACATGTAATCACGGTATTTCGTTAACCATCACATTTGTTTGTCATCGTATGGCCGGCCAGTAAACTTAGATGATATTAAAACAACATTTACTATTTTATCCTTCACAAAATTTTCTAAAATAACATGCTTTGCATTTCTGTAGTTTTACATGTGTCGCTGAAGCTAGCAAGACGTCCCGCGGCAGCTTTAAGCTTTGCATGAAACATCCTGCGTATTGCGTATATATATACTTTCAGTAGAAAACTACAGTACCGTCCAGCTGCTTCAAATACAGGTGTGTGCATGCATTATGCATGTATGTGTTTGCACAGCATAATTACACACACACACATACACACACACACGCACAGCTACACAACAGTAACCACTTAGCAGCACAATAAATATCCCACAACACATACACACAGATACTAAATGCTAAAGAGATGATGAGGGGCCTTGCTGAGGGTGCTAATGTTGCTCCTTGCTGCGAAATCAAATCCATTATTGAACAGCGTGGATGCACAGATGCTAAGGGAGGCACAGTGTCCGGTTACGCACAGCCTAAGGAATGAGCCTAAATTCTCTTTTATCAAAGGATTTCTGCTTTGCTTTCTGCTACACATTAATCGCAGATGTGTTTCCTTTCTCTCTCTCTCACACTCCTTCCAGTATTTTCTCTCTCTCCCATCACTATTTCCCCTTTCTCTCTCTCTCTCTCTCCTTCTGCGTAGCGGTTAAATGTATTTTATTTCACACATACGTGTATGTGTGTCACATCATTAGTGCATTAAGCGTTAACACAACCTGCATGCATTTTGTGTTACAACCCTTAAGCGGGGTTGGTTTAATTGTTTAAACAATGCTGAATTTAAATGTGAAAATTACATCAAAAGCGGTAAAAGACAAGGGATCATGAATATATTGAATGCACACAGATGTAAAACCCAAAATCCAAGGTCACATTTGTCGCTCTGGCCTAAATTCAAATCCTGTTTTACTCCCATTTTGCACCCACGGAGCTGGAGTCAGTCCTCACCTGCTGGCTGACCAGCCTTTCACTTCACAGCACACGGTAAGCTGGGACACTGTTGCATCCACTTTCCCACCAAAGCCAACAAACAGACACCCTGTTTGGGGGCAGCACGCGTGCTGCTCAAGCAGTGCCACGAGAGACCGTGTAAAAACCATCACGGCAGCACGTACATGAGGAACAGAAGGAAAACGTCAGTTTGAAGCTGCTGGTCTGTGAGACGCAGACACGTTACCAGTCTCCTGAGTTGAGACACAGCATCGTCATGTCCGTCTGCACACACTTTGCTGACATGGATCGTAATCCCTATAGCATGGTGTGGTCCTCCTCAGCCCCTTTGACATTTCATAGTGGTTAATATGAAATGTAAACATATTATTAAGATTTTTTAAAGACATGGAAAAAAGGAGTGCGTTCAGCTGGTAAACCTAAACACCCGCCCATTCACACATTCAGGTGGTACGCACACTGGTGTGTCAAAAATATGTATTTGTTAAACTTACAAATACACTGAGTCTTAATTGGCAGCCTGTCTCTTTTTGCTCTTGGTAATTTTAGACCATTTAGTTTATTTTTTTTTAACTCCAAGGGTATTTTGGGGGCATTGCAGTGGATATCTTAGGTTCTGCTATTTATGTTTAGCCGGGGACACACTATCTGCTTCTACCTGCCTTATTCAGAGTCCTTTGGCAGAGTGCCTGTCGGTGTTTAGGTCGATAATGTGAAAAAGTTTACGGCCACCTGTTGCACCTACGGTTACCCTCTTGCTAAGCCATTTTCAAATGTTGGTCTGACATGAATTTTACGGTTTACTGTGATGCAACGGGGGGACGGGGGGGGGGGGGAGCAAATAAGACATTGCAGTCACTGAGGTTCTGCCTCCTTGAACCAATAAAACTGAACGTTAAGTCAAGGAAAATGGTGTGACTTTCAGGTGGGGTGGGGGGCGGGGGCGTCACAGTTCCCATGGCAGATGTGCTGGTGATGATGGTGTGTTGGTACCTGCACTCGGGCCTCTGTGAGGTTGACTCGGCGGGCCAGGTCCTCTCTGACGAAGGCGTCGGGGTAGTGTGTCCTCTCAAACACTCTCTCCAGAGCCTGTAGCTGGCTACTGTTGAAGGTGGTCCTGTTCCTTCGCTGCTTCCTCTTCTTCTTCTCCTCTGTGTTCATCTGTTCATCTACAGGGCAGAGGGCAGAGATTTTAGCAAGTGGAAAGTAAGACTCGAATATAACCCCTCCCCGGACTCCCAATGCATAGGAGGCCAAACAACTAGCGGCCGGTCTGCCCCTACCTATAGGGCATGTTTTGTTTTACGAGGCTTTTCTCAAGCGGATACGTACCCCCGATCTTCTCTGCAAGAGTTGTTGGAAGAAAAAAACAACAACAACAACAAAGAAAATGTTTTTGGAGCTTTTCATTAGTGCCTCATGTCGGAACGGATCAAGTTTTGTCAGTCGATATATTCAAACGATTGATGGCAGATGTCAATTTGAACAGTTAGCGTCTCCTTCCCCATATGAGGACCTAATTACACATGATCCTCTCACAGAAAATACATAAATTTAATAAAAAATGGCAAAGGTCAGAGAGAAATCCTACTGAGCTGTACGACGTGAAACGTGGACTTCCTGTTAAAAATTTCCCCTAAAAGAATTTCATCACCGCCACATAACCATTTTCTGATGTGACCAGCTCACTATTTAACAGTTTGTTCATAATATAGCCACAAATATTGACCATATTTAGTGCTTCTCTTATCCAATATGCGGTTTAGAGCTTTGCATAAGTGGAGCGTGTGGCAACGAGACTAAAATCTGGCATAAAACTAATAAAATAACAGTATCTATTCACATCAAAAAGCGGGAGCGTGCTCATGCATATATGCATGCAATAAACACAGATAGCCTTCACACACAGACATAAACACGTGTGTTCTTGACAAGGGAGACATACAAAAAAAACCACTCCTAGCCTGGATACACACTTAAGTATGCACAAAATGCAGACACACACCCATTTCCCAGCGTCTCCTTCCCACTGTCATGGAGGTGCGTACTCAGTGCACCGTGTTGTCAACGCGGGCCTGTTTATCCTAACTGCTGGTTAATGGGGAAGAGGCCCATAATTGAGTCTCACCCAGTGTCTCTCCCAGCTTGAACTGGAAACACATGAAGCTCTCGCTCTCTCGCTCGCTCGCTCGCTCTCTCTCTCTCTCTCTCTCTCTCTCTCTCTCTCTCTCTCTCTCTCTCTCTCTCTCTCTCTCTCTCTCTCTCTCTCTCTCGCTCTGTCTCTCTGTCTCGTCCCCCCCGGGCTTGTGGTCAACCAGCAAATGTGCACAGTTTCCTTAAGAGCAATTGAAATGAGGTGAAATTCAGATAATCCTCCATGATGGGTTTGTGTCTGTGCAGAGCTTAAATCCGTGGAAAGGGTTTTTTTTTTTAGTCCTCAAAATCCAAGAGAGGGATGCATTACAATGACTGTACACACACGTGCGTGCAAACACACACACACACACACACACACACACACACACACACACTCACAACTACTGCACAATTCCATGAAAAGTGGCCTAATAGAGCTTGATGAGAGGAAACTCACAACGTTACATCGATTTAGAGGGCTAAACAGATTTTTGCCAGTCTTAAATATTATAGATAAATACATATATAAGTATATTCGAGGCAGCAAATAAGTGCAGGAATCCTCCTTGCAGACATTTACTATGTAAAAATAAAATGAGACCATTTGAATATTTCCTGGCATGTATCTTAAAAATGTCTAATTGATAGACTTAGATTTAAGCTATATATTAGTCTTTTTAAATCCCAATTATAAGATAACACATTTGGAGTAAGCGTTAGTTATGATAATAGCGTGCATTTTTCTTTGTTTCTTTTTTTTGGACCTGTAAACAAAATGTGGTAAAGAGAAATATTTTTTATTGTATTGCTCTTGTCATAAGAATCTATTAATATTACACCAAAATGTCTTTACCAAGGTGAATCTAGAGAAACTCCATACAGCTGTTTTAAAAGGCGGCCCTCATATAAGAAGTTGCTTTTTGTCCAAAAAAAAAGAGATGGTGAGAACTGACGAGATTTTGATTTATTTTATTTTTTTTAAATATTGATTTTTGTCTGAAATATATCCATGTGTCATTTGAGGATATTGGTGAAATAAATACATAATATAGGCAGGGCTGCACTACTACATTTGTTTTTAAAAAAGGCGTTTAGAAACCGGCACAAAGAAAGGCACACTTTCTAAGCCCAAACTGTTCAAAAAATTAAAATTAAAATAAAATAAAATTTGATTGATTGATTGAAAACGTGGTGATAAATTCGACTGTGGATCAGTTCCGAAGAGCACAACAAATATGTCATGTCCATTTGTTGCAGCGTGTTTTGTTTGTTTGGGTATTATTGAAAATAAAGGTAACAAAATGATCGATGACTCTGTGTGCGACTCCAAGTCTTGACAAAGGAAGAAGAAGGAAAAAAAAGATCTAATGACGCGCCGTTATTCGACTCCCTAATTCCTCGAGCGGGGAGACACGGTTAATTATGACAAATGATTATGCGTGAATATTCTGAAACTGTTTGACAAGCGAAACAACCGTGAATTAACGACGTGACCCCCGCCACTTCCTCTTGCATATTTCTCACACCGGTTCCATTTTCTTCTTCTTCTTCTTCTTCTTTTTTAAAAAAAACCCAAAAAAACAATAACACTCATTAAGCCCTCCGTGTAGCGGCTCTGTCAGCCTCGCTCTCTGCGCGGGAGAAGGGAGGGAGGGAGGGAAGGAGGGCGCGCCGCTCGGGACCGGACGCGGCTCCGTTTACCCCGCTCAGCGGCGCGCTCCTCTGTTGCTTTTCCTGGGGTGCGTCCGAGTCCGCCGCGGGAACGTCTCCCATCGCCTTTCTAGGGGGAAGATTCGGAGCGGCGTTGGGTTTCGGGGCGACGTGGACATCTCAATGGGGGCAGGGGCTTCTGGATTTACGACCGCCGGTGGGTTTGACTTGTGAGTTACTCCACTGACCATATCCACCAACATCGCCATACCTCACTGACATCAAAGTGTTAACGGTAAATTAATGGCCGCTCTTAGGGAAGCCGTCAGGAATGATGCATTGCTAAGACTCGAAGGATTATTCCTTCCATGCGCGCTTGGTTGCAACAGAGCGTCACTCATTTCACACACAAGACAAGAGAGAGAGAGAGAGAGAGTTACGCCAAAATCATAATGAAAACACATGAGCGTATAGCCTTCACCCTGCCATTACAGATACATCTGCGAAAGATGTGCAGCGTTTTAAGGATTTGGGGCTGTTTTCACTAATAACCGCATGTGGTTTTCCTGAAGAGGCCCGCCATCCCGACGACACATCCGCACTCACGCAAATCAGCTGACAGCGGGTTTAAAACGCACTTTTACGCACATGAAGTCTCCCTATTTTGATCGCTTTTGTGAACATATATGAACGCCAAACCCAGCTTGCCTGGGTCTTTTGTATCTTTTTCATTTTTCAATTTTTCTTTTTCTTTTTTTTACTTACTCTCCTGCTGAGTCGTGTCGCTGCCACTGGTCAGCCCCGGGGACTCCAGCATACTCCTCCCGGCCTCCCCTACGCTCTCGTCCGCCTGGGTTCCGACCATTTCCCCGGCCTCTTCCAGATCCAACAGGTGGCTGACCGAGAAGTTCTTTTTGGCTTGCAGGTTTTCCAGGTTAGATGTAATCGGGCTCTCCAGGCGGTTTGATATCGTTGCTTGCCTGTCCATTACATGTGCATAGCTAGAAGTCATGACGCAAATAGGATACAGTGGAAAAAAATGGAGCGACAGCAATAAGCGAGCCAAATAGATCCTTGCATGCAGAAAGAACGCACGGGCTGTGCCTCCAAACCAGCCCGAAACCAAACCTCGATTCCAAGTAAAAAAAAGCGAGTCTGGTCACATCCAGACTGCTGTGGCGATATATATATATATATATAAAAACAGATTTCAACAAACGGAGGACAAAACAAAAGTTTTCTCGTCTGCTTTTCCCGATCAGAAACCGAGCCAATCCATCCAGTCGCGCGTTAACAAAAAGATCACCATATATATATATATAAAAAGACACACACATACACCCTCGTCCTGTGCGTGTTTTCGGGAATGAGCCCTCTAAAACAAGAATTGTTTCCCCCCACTTCCCACTCAGACTGAGTCACGGTCGCAACTGGACTGAGGAAGAGAGAAGCTGCTGCTGATGCCGACCAGATGCGCAGAACTCGTATGTGCGTAAAGCTGGCTCAGCTGCAGCTAGGCGAGAGGAGGCAGGACATTACCGCCGCCTCCTCAAGGCTGTAGCCCTCTCCGCTGAAAGTCTTTTTTCCTCCCCCCCCTCCATTTCTCTCTCTCCCTCCCTCCCTCCCCCCCCCCCCCTCTCTCTCTTTCTCTCTCTCTCTCTCTCACCAGCCACTCCAAAACTGCGGCGCACGTTGGCAAACTACGGATTCGTGCACCAGCCAGAAAGCAAATGAAACTTTGAGACCCCTGGGAGGGGTGGACAGACTCTAATAGGAGCCCCGTAATTACGTGGCAATGTCTTTGTGCTGTGTCTGACGTTTCACAGGCCCCCCTACGCTCCGGTCTATATACGCCAACTTGTTCTCCCTCCCCTTCAGCAGAGCCATCAGCATCAGCAGCACTATCAACACCCTGATTAGAGGTGTTTTTCTTCCCCTGGCTAACCGAATAATGAATCTCCGGGAAGCAGCAGCCGGCCAGGGGAGAACTGCGAGCTCTCAAGGGGGAGCTGTGATTATTACTCTGCAATTTTTTTCTTCTTTTTTTTTTGGGCATAAATCCGGTAAAAGCGAAAATATAACTGCTGATGCTCAGTCTGCCATCAAGCGAGTCATTAAGGGTCAGCCTGTTCCCAAACGTATCTATAGAGCTGTGGTCGAGATTATAATCACCGTTTTGCGAAAAGGCTCTCGCGAATCCAAACGAAGGTCGTACCCTATATGTATCTCAGAGGACCGAGTTTACTTTTTTTTCGGCCTAAACAGACACTGACATGCATGTGGTCACCGAGCAATGCTGGTTTTTACGTTTTTTTTTAGCCCTCCTGTTGTGTTTGGTTGTGTGGATATGTAATTCTGTACACTTTTGACCGCTGGCGTGATTTTAACACGCTGGGGTTTGGTAGAGAACTAATAGTCAAATTCTTGAGAGCAATCAGAATCTTAACATGGTGTGTGTGTGTGTGTGGGGGGGGTTAAGCAAGGGAGTAGATGAAGGAATGAAGGAATGGAGAGGGAGAGGGGGGTGATGAAGGGGGTGGGAATGGGTGGGTGGGAGGGAGGGGGATGAGGGGGTCCACGTGTTCAGATGGCAAGAGTAGACTCTCGGCTCCAAGCTGCCATCGACATCCCGTAGCTTCCAGCCCCTGATCTGGGAAAAGAACACTTGATGCCATCAAAGGGACGCGGATTGAATCCAGATGTGCTTTCCTCGTTCTTTCCATGTATTTAATGAAGGCGCAGGGATAGAGTAGACTTTTTCATCATTAGTTTTCCCCCCAGATTCTCTTTTCCTCCCTACAAGTCCATTCCGGTGCCAGCTAGGCATAAGCCTTCCCAAGTCTCAGGCCGCCTATCCGCTGTGTACGTACGATTCGATACGAAAGGGGTCCTCAACTGTTGTGTTTTTTGTTGTTTTTTTGGCCAAATGGAAACGTAAAAAAAAACCCCATATCTAAATGGAAGATGCCAGTCTGCATTTGACAAAAGTGCGTATCTCTCAGACCCATTCAGCAGGAGGGGGTGGGGGGGGGGTCCGGAAACCAACATATAGGCCTGCAGTCCGACTGAGATGGGCTACATTTTATGCACCAAGCCTCCTTCCATTGAGAAACCTATCATTCATGGTCAGATTTATTTGGCTGAACGACACGGGAATCACCTCTGCTCCAACCACATTTGCAGTAACCAAGATCAAATAATAGCTTTTCTGCGGTAAAGTGGTGTGGTAAATGATCACCATCCTTTAGTGTTGTTTTTTTTTTTTGTTTTGGTTTTTTTACATATACGAAAACCATCAACCCTGGCTTTAAGGCATTTAAAAGGTTCACAACAGCGTAGGAACAAACCTGTATGTCTGATCTGCTGTGTATTTGTAAAGACGGCCTACAGCAATGGCAATACTATGTCATCGCGTACAGTGACCATGCACACAAAGATGTGTTTTTGCTTGTTTTCGAGGTAAGACGACATGAAGGCAGCAGTATATAGGTCTTACCAACACTTGAGGTGAGGAAATGCATTCTGGGAATACCGCGCGGGACCGTTAGAATGTCTCGCGGTCGATGAGAAATGACACGAAGAACCAATTTAACTTCATCTAATCATCTGGAATGTGGGCTATAAAGTTATGCAACGAATTTAACGCTGCAGGACTGCACATGACCTGTGACCAACACGCACTATCGTCCAAATTAGACTTTCTGGATATGCAAAAGATTGAATCGTGTCTAAAATGTGGATGATCGGTAATAAATAAAGAGTTTTGGACATTTTCGGCGTTTCTCGGGAGTGAGCGGAGGGCACAGTTATGGCGTTTATAGAGGCTTAATAACGCCGAGACCGTGACTTCAGTTTTGGGGTTTGTGCTGCTCGTGACTCCGTGGTTATGGTGCACACGAAGAGTATTCAAAATGTTACAAAACCACATCACGGCTGTTGCAGCAATTTATCAACCTCTGAAATCTCAAACTCTACAATCTCAGAAGAAAAAAACCAACATAAAACACATCACGTTGTATAATTGTCTCACGGATGAAAGGGGGCAGAATAGCGGCGATAATGTGATAATAAACCCCCAAATGGCTCATTTTTAATTTCCCCAATTATAACAGCTCCTTATAATGAAACTGAACTTTGCACGCCCCCCCCTTCACATCGCTCATCACGTTAATGCATTTATCTAAGCATGTGTGACATGGATATATACATGCTGCAACCTAAAAGAGAAACTTTGTTGCACCCATTGGTGGCAATTGCGCTCTAAAAGCGCATAAGTATTTCCAACAGGCCTGTAAGATATACTAGTGTTGGCGGTGCATCTGGCTGAAACAACCCTCTAACAATGTCCAAAACGCAGCTAATAGTGCGCTGATGAGTGCATGTGATTAAACCGGATGGCAGTTACTGAGCAAACGTTACAGCCCCCTAAACCCATCACTGTTTAACTGTGACGAAGCACCTCTTATCCACTCTGAGAGACTGCCGCTTCGCCCCACGTGTTTGACAGGCTAAACTCTGGGCGAGTCACAGGTTGCCCACCTCCCGCCCGCTCCACAAAAACGTGCCATTAATTAGCCGTCGTTTTTAAGGCAACATTCACATGTAAAAAAGAAATAAAAATGGCTACTTGAGAGCAAAGCCACGGACCTTGATGCTTAAAGCTGGCGACTCGAGAATATAGGCGATGTGTAATGCATACCTAACTCCGGCGCGGAGACACCGCGCTGTATTTGTGGTCCCGCAGCCGGGGCCGGTCTCTCCCCCTCGGAGAGGAAAGCCAGCGGTCGGGTTTCTAATCAGTCAGCGCGGCGGAATTAATTTCCGCACGCGCGCCGCTTTGTAAACTCTCCGTGTTGTTTTAATCAGGAGCAGATTGGGTTTTTTTTAATGTCGGAACACCGCAGCCCGTTTACAATTAACGCCGCTCTCAGCTGAGCGCTTCAACAATAGACAGGGCGAGGGGGACTATATCGGGGGGGGGGGGCAAAATAATGAGTCGTAAATATATGTTGACGAGAGGGGGGGCAGAGCTGCGCCCGTAAAGCGTAGATAATGTTGGACTATCAATTAATCCGAGGCTAAAAGTGTCGCTGAAATGCATATTGGACAGCTTTCATTTTCACACTTACAAAAAAAACAAAAACAAATTTTTTTTTGTTCTAATAGGCCAAACGGCTCTAAACTAGAATTCTCTCATCTAGATTGCAAGGCCGTTGCTGTTCGGTGAAATACATCGGACTGTTTTGCCTGTGACACAAGATGCGACTCAACTGAGCGCCGTAATCAGCCTCTAAGCCCGCGCGCGGAGGCTTGCCGCTCGACTGGTCGGACAATGAGAATTCCCCAGCCGCCGCAATCAGGGGGCGAAGAGTGTGGCGGCAACATGTGGCTCCCCACACAGGATGTAAAGAGTCAACAAGAGAGGCCATTTACTCCCAATTAGGGAAATAAAACAGGACAGGGGCCAACGCGCTACCCCAATCAGCACCAAGGGTCACTGGACAGCGGCTCTACAGCCGCCGCCCGACCGGGACACACAGGGGCTTGGAGCCAGTCAACAGGCCTGAGGCGCTGCGGGTAATACGGCCCTGCTCCAACACACCGAGAGAACATATTAAGCCTCCACATAGGAAGTTTTAGTAGATGCACTGATTTTGACCACTCTATTAAATGCCTGGGCCATTAAATAACAACAATTAGACTGACTCGTGATGTAATTATTCAATTATTCAAACCCCCCCCCCCTTAAATCGTTAACAAGTTAGAGCCATCTTTAACAACCGGCCTGTGGGGGGGGGGACGATGACATGTTCTGAGAGTTTCTTATTAGTGAAACAAAAGATGTGGGCTTCCCAACACGCTGTCTGTTGGGTCCAAGTTGTATTGAGCCGTCTTTTATTAGAGGCTCGTCCGCACGAGAGTATAGATAGAATGACTGTTTAAAACTGACAAGATTAGGATTTGATTCACAACCCGTCCCTTTATTTCTGATTTTCCGCCGCTGAGCCCGTTGTCGGCAAAATTCCGTTAGTATAAATTCCATATACATAAATGGAAAACGCAGTCGTGGGAGAGCATTTTTATCGCCATCGTTAGCCCTAAAATCCCCAAAAGGGGGGAAACGATAATGGAAAGTTACAACACATATTGGATTAACGTGAATTCACAATTACCATCTACCGGGGGAAGTGGATTTGACTTGCCCTAAATTGGATGACGTTCGAGTCTTTAGTCACCTATTTTAGATAATGTACCCCACGATTTAATTCCGGTTTAGGATTACGACAATTGGGAATATTTAAACTGCATCCTGACTGCGATCCGAACCGGCTCCCTTTCGCATTAATTTCGTTCACAGTCATTTGCAAGGTCAAGATTAAAACAAAAAGAAAAAAGTACGTATGCGGAGCCTGTGCCAGATGGCTAAGGTTTTCGGTGAAGGCTGATCCCGGGTGTTTTCCGGGTTCGGGTTCTCGGGTTACGGGCTCCTTCTCGACCTGTCGGGGGACGCTCGCGCCACATAAATCACGCGCCGCTTTAAAAAGCGCCGCTCTGTGAAGCGCGGCCCCGCGCCCCGCCACACCGCGATGGGAATGTATTCCCAATGTAGAACCAATCCAGGCTATTCCAACGCCATCATCTCCGCCACCTCTCTTTTCATTTGGATAATCAAGAGCATACATCTTTTGCGCAGGCGCCCCCCCACACACACACACACTTCTCCTCTATGAGAATAATTTAAGTATCTCCACACAAAAATCCGTCTGTCATAATTTGATGCGGAGGGGAGGGGGGCGAGGGGGATGATGGGAATTAAAGCGGCCGCCGCTGGAAGTCTGCGCGTTTGGGTCAACCTCATAACGCCGCCCCAACAGAAGTCAAGGTAGCCGTCCACCGGATGATCGTTGACCTCGGAGGTGCTCCGGGCCGGCGCGGTGGTCAGTCGCTGCAGCCTCACTAATTAAAACAGCTGGTTTTATATGGGCTCTGCTCAGACGGCCAGATGTGAGCGAGGCGCTGTAAAATCTCAAAAGCGGTTTACACAACACTTACTGCGCTTTAAAACGACTTGAAAAGGCGATGGGAGATCCACACGACTCTCCGTAAATTCCTCCCGGGACCACACGTTTTCAGGGAATCCGTTTCATCCAGACACCCAAGTCACAGCAGAGCTTTAAAGACGGCTGGAGATCATTACGTTACTTCCATTTCCCTGGGTGAATTTGCATTCCTGTGTGGCTGTCCACTGAATTCAGGGGAGAACGACAATCATAATATAATACAAAAAAAAAACCCACAACCCATATGCCACTTGAATTTATTTTGGTAAAATATTTCTAGACATTAATAATCCCAACTCCATAAATAAGACAGTTTTCAGCGCTATATGAATATTCAACGAAGATTATAAAATTAAAATAGACTTAACAGATACTACATTTAACAGCTGTGCAGACCAGGTACTACAGTATAACACTGAACAGCCGTAGCGGTCAGGACGTCGGACACACTGATATTCTGAGCGAATTAAATCCGGTAAGGCTGTAATGGTCGAGGAATAGCTACATGCAGCAGGTTTGCCTCGGTGGCCTACATGCATCCATCCATACATACATTACAACATATCACCTTACCATTTAGGAGGCCCACTACAGATGGTGTTCCCCCAACTCCGCTGATGGAGGAAAATTAGCTTTGTGAAATACAACCCGCTCCCGAGCTAATATGTTGATCTACAACATAATATACATGGGTTTACGTTCATAACATAAATAGATTAATCCTTCCCTCCATCTGCTCGGCACCAGAGATTTTCCAGAAAGTAAACACTAACCATTTTTCATTCTTGCCGCAGAAACAAAGCGATCGAAAACAGTCTTCCTTTGAATTCAACCTTTGCTTGGGAGGAGATAATTCACATATGATGTAAAACCACATGTTTTGAAGAAAAGTTGGAGAAAGAGCATTTAGAAGCACCCACATAAAAGTGACTAGCCAAGACAAACACTGAGCGCCGTAGTATGCAGTCATGTACGCTGAAAATGTAAGGCAATGTACAAAACTGCACACTACAACCTCCATCCACCAAGTAACGGCAGAGTACCACTGTACGTTAAATACATTTAAGTTATTCAACAATATATTGGTGTTATAGGTTTGTGGTGTATTGTATTGATCACAACAACGGCAATATGTGACAATGCCAAGATGTCGATAAAAATGGCACTATGAACGCTCTCTGGTGTGGAACTGCCACTACAGAGAAAGGGAAAAGCATTGCTCTGACAAACCCATTTCAGCACACCCCTTTACACTGAGCATCAAGACACTGAAGCCAGGGATTCTCTTTGAACACAGTTTTCAATCACTTCGCAGTCCCGGTCAGTCATCTTTGTTTCCATCGCCGGGGGGGAGTTTTGGTGGATGGTGGTACCCTCCTCACACTTGGTCATCCCTTCTTCTGTAGGACCACAGTTTTGGCTGGAATGCAATGTTGTTTCCCCATTCTCCTGGACCCCCTTTTCCACCTTCACTTCTCCCGGCTTATCCTGACCGCTCCTCCTCTTCTCTTCCCCATGCTCTGTCTCCCTCCCCTTCTCCAGCTCTTCTTCAGTGGCCTGGAGTTGCAGCTGCTGCATCAGCTCTTCCAGCTTATGGGCTTTGCGCAGCTCATTCTGCTGGATGATAGCACACAGATGCTCTGTAAGCTGCTCCTTCACCTCCGTCTTCTTGTGGAGGTCCAGCTTTGCCGTCACGTATTCAGCCTCTGCCTTCTCATAGCGCTTCCTACAAGGATATGACAAGGAAAACAGAAAAAGAGATAGAACTGTGGTGAGAAGCAGGGGGAAAAGAGACTGTATGGCCTACTTAAATTAACAAAATCAAATGTAAATGATCAAATATAAAAGAATGAAATACATCACTGATAGGGCTTTAGTGTTGGCTTATTATCTTTAGTGTCCGGTTTATAATTTAGTTCCAATTTTGTGACTATAGAGAGACGGCACTCTTTTTAGTGCCTAAATGTGAAAAAACCTTTATTTAGACATGGCTGACCACCTATTTATATTGGCAGAGGCCTTCATTAGGGTGTTTACTTTATGGTGCTTTAATTCTATGATATCTATGAATATTTCTTATCATTTATAAAGTCTCAGAATCAAATTTAATTCTTCAGTGTACTCACAATACTCAGCTATTTGCAATGAGAATTATTACTGCACTATTATATAAAATACAACAGGCGCACGTACAATCTGAACCTGAAGCGGGAAGGCTGTTCTTGCCAGCGGGAACTTGCTCACGAATTAAACCCAAGACCAGAGGTGATTAGGGCTGAGTGATAGCTGGAATTTCCAAACTAAGGAACAAAAAAAACCCATTGATGGAAAAACCCATTGTAACAGAAGCAGCAAATTTAAACACCATGTCTGAATAAATTAACATTATTTTTGTAGTACAAAAATAGATCACTACATGGCATTTGGAACTAATATGCTGACAAGTGACAAACAAGTACAAAAATGTGCATAATAAGCCTTGGCTTTGTTTTGGGACACGGTGCGTTTGAAAACCATTTCATGTTGATTTAGAGACTTTCCAGCTGCAGCTGCATAAGCTTCAGGCTTTACTGATTTAGAAGAACTGCAAGTGTAGTGATTTAAGATACAGAAAGTGTCTTTATGGAGGTTTCCAAAAATCACTGAGGACAATAATCACGATTAATAACTGTGACCACAATATGTCTAAGAAATATTTAAGGTTATCATTACAGCCAGAGCAGTAAACACCTAATCCCTAAAGGCAAAGGGAATATAAAAAATAACCAGAACTTCACAGACAGATTCTATGAATGTGGTCAATGCAACGCAAGTGATATGTGGCTTGAATACTCAAATCATTCTGCAGGGGGCAGTGTTTCCAGAATTTGATATAAATTAACAACGATGTGCGTTTCTGGATATAGACCTTTTTGAAAGGCATATTGATTTGTGGAATGCATAAATAAATTATTTATGGAGCTTCACAGGGCACCACTGTCATCACAAGGCCATGCTTCAATGAACAGATTCAGAGACCCATCAGTTAGATCAACTAAATATTTAACTATTTCTTAAGTGTGCAGTTATCGATAATACAATTGTTGATTTAGTAATATAAATAATATTTACAATAAATGTGACGATATGATAATGATAAACTGATTTGACTTTAAGCAGTCAAGTGCTTTTGTTCTCAATGCTTTTCTTAACAAGTTAAAATTCACTTTTTTATATTCTGTCCTTGTATACCTGGCCAAACTGTAGTCCCAGCTGGCTTGTTCTATTTTGCCTCTTAGGATGCCAATATCATTAGATACCATGTCATCAAGAGTTTGGAGCTCCTTCTGGATTCTGTTCAGCTTTACTGCCTCGGCATGAGTCTGTTTTGACCTGTGGAAAACATGATTGCAAAAATGGTGTTAGGAGTTACAACTTGGTTTTCTAACAAGTTATGAATGACCACTTATTCTGGTGCCTGTACTTACTTTTCAGCGATCGTTTTTGCAAGCAAGGCTTTTTTGCGCCTATTCTTCTCTTCCATCACTTTTTGCTCTAGTTGGAGCTGCTCCAGGCGTGTCTTTTCACGTCTGTGATGAAAAACAGGAGGTACTGAACACGCAAACACACACACTTTATATTTAACTCAGTAAAGCTATGTAAAAATATGTAGGGCTCTCTAGTTAAGGAGACAGGACAGCAACATTCAATGAATCTGTGAAAGAAATCTATTGAAAGGACATCCACCTGGGAGGTAGAGCTCAAAGCTTAAGGTGTGTATGAATCCTGACTGCTATCATTTTCAGCGATGTGGGAAAGAAAATTAAGGCAAACAAGACAAATCTGGACAGACTGGTCAGGAATGCACAGTGCATTTGCAAACATCTGCAAATTTTGAATGCTTCCAGTAGATATCATTCACTGCAACAGTTGAATAGTTTGCTGAGGACCGCAAGTTATTCCTTTTAGGGGGCAGTGCGTCAAACAATGAAAAAAAATAACACAAACTGACTTTTGTGTTTTTGAATGCAGAAATCTGGGGAATGGGAGGGCTGTGAGTCATTTGCTTTGTTTTTATCAGTACCATTCATCAACCCCTGCTGATTTTATACTGTCATTTCATGCTTCAGGAAAGATTAGCTATTACACACAGCACCACTAACTCTGAAAAAAAAACCCTAAACCAAGCATCCACATTATTTTAGTCTTTTCTTACTTATTTTTGCTCCCTTGGTAATTTAAAAAAAAAAAGAAAAATCTTACATTGTGCACTTCTTAGTGTTTGAGCAACTGTGACAAAGAACTTCCCCCAGGAATAAGTTTTCTGAATCTGAAAGTTTATATTACCGACAATAGAGAAACTATTAATTATGCACAAATACTCTACACAATTTATCTATAACCATGTCAAATTGTCAAGTTTTGTAATCTCAAAATATATGCTGACTCCAACATATCTAATCTAAAAGACTAACATTAACTAGGAGTTAATCACTGTAAATCTATATTTACAGTATTTCTGTAGTCGTACAATTTGTATCCATTTGTCCCTAATGAAAACCAAGGGCATATGACCTTTGGACTTTTCAGTCCCGTGTACTATAAAGCCACAAAAGTTTCAACTGAACAGTTTTAACAAAAACATAAATACTGACGGTGTCTAGGATAGGTATGACATCAAAGCTTTACTAACAATTCCACCTCTGGTGTTTCCAGTTCTTTCGCGGTAGGTGGAAAGTCCTCAGCACTTGCGGGGACACGGTTTACATTCATATTTATCTCCTGGACTTTCTCGGCTACTGGGGCTGCAGTTTCAGGGACGGTTTTCGGCGGTGGCTTGGAGAGCTGCTGCTCCGGCGGAAGGACAGGCAACTCAGATCCAACCTTCTGCTGAGCGGCGGTGTGTAACGCTTTCTCTCGCTGTAACTGCTGCCGACTACGGTTGGTTGAAGTGGGTTTCCGACCACGACCCAACGCCGCGGGAACCCCTTGGTCTGGGATAACCCGATTACACACGCAGGGAAGAGAGAGAAAGAGAGAGAAAGACGATCATTGTCAACGGCACCCATGCTATTTAGCGAAACAAAATGAGAAGAATGTTATGTTAACGCGAAGAAAGTGCCAACGTAAAAGTCAGAAATAGCCAAGTTAGAGGGTGGCAAACTCACGGAAGCGAGCTAACGTTAGCAAACATTACCTTTCTGCTGCAACTTTCTTAGTTCTTCGTCAGAAAAACCTGCCCATCCAGCCATTTTATGGCCGTACACTTAAAACGACGTCACTGGCAAAGCAAACTGATGCACACATAAACTATCCAAAATGTAAACGCGCGTAATATTCATTATAAAGTCCAAAATGTTGGGTATATCCTACATAACCCCGTACAAGGACGCCATCTTTGTTTACGGTTGCCACGTCAAGGACCCCAAAGAAGACCTCTGAAGGGAAGTAATAGATGGCGCCCGAACAAAAAAAAAGTTAAACATGGAAATGCATAAAATTGATTGCCCATGCTGGAAAGATTAAGGAGGAATATTATAACAGGAAAATTTAAGAGTCCCAAGACATCTCTCAGAAATGTCAAAGCAGTGTACTGCCGACACTGGTGATTGACGGAAGATGTTGACTACTAACTTGTTCATGCAAAGTTGTTCATTGTTCAAAGAAAGCACGGAAGAATTAAATGTATAGAAAGGCTTTTTGGTGGCTCCGTTTGCTTTAAGATGATGTGAGACGATCATCACCTTATACTGTGGCGATTTACTTATTTTACTTTCCCACCAACTCTCATTTGGGTATTTATTTTTCCACTTGTTTCAGAGTTCATTCCTTATCCGAACCTGACAAGCTTTGGGGAACCTGCCTTTCGGGCAGAGGTTAATTTTAAAAAAAAATTGCTCAAGTGACTTTGCTGAGAAGGAAAAACGATAGACAGACAGACACACCTGCCACAGACCATGGTTTACTTCATCTTTCAGAAGTTGTCTCTTGAGCCTTTTAATGGATAGCCCAGCTTTTATACATGGAGCTGTCATCCTTCCGTTTAACATCTATTTTGACTGTCTGATCTATTTTTATAACATCCATTTTGACCCCTTTATAGATGTCACCCATTGTTACATATTCTGGATCCGTAGTAGTAGTGTCTGATAATTGTTGTGGTAGACTAACAAGAGGTAAGTTAAATCCATATCATGAGGCGGTATAAAGTGAGATAGCTACATCAAATCAAACAAAAATGTATGTAAGTGCTAATTGTGATAACTGTTTTTTGTTCATCTGTTTGTTTGTTTGTTCAGGTGGCATGGTGGCCCAGTGGTTAGTGCTGTTGCCTCACAGCAAGAATGTCCTGGGTTTGAATCCCAGGCCGCCCCAGGTCCTTTTTGTGTGGAGTTTGCATGTTCTCCCCGTGTCTGCGTGGGTTTCCTCCGGGTGCTCTGGTTTCCCCCCACCATCAAAAAGTCATGCATGTTAGGGTTAATACTCCTGTCTGTGCCCCTGACCAGGGCAATGGAAAGAAGAACTGGAGTTGGTCCCGGGCGCTGCAGCTGCCCACTGCTCCTATACGATAGGATGGGTTAAATGCAGAGAACACATTTCATTGTAACCTGTACAATGACAAAATAAAGTGGCTCTCTTTTTCTTTTCTTCTTTTAATAAAAGATGGACTGTTAGAGACACGTAATGACTCTCTTAAGCTTAGGCTACTTTTATTTTGGAGTTTGATCCCTACTTTAGTTCAAATATTTCATCGGGCCATAGAAACATTTGCCATGGAGGTGTTTTAACCAGATAAGTGAATACCACGAAGAAGCTTCAGGTGTGATTGCAGCGTCCAGCTTCAAATCACAGTTCAAAGTCTTTGCTGTATGTCTGCTTGTTTGTTTGTTTCTTCTCTCTCTCTCTCTCTCTCTCTCTCTCTCTCTCTCTCTCTCTCTCTCTCTCTCTCTCTCTCTCTCTCTCTCTCTCTCTCTCTCTCTCTCTCTCTCTCTCTCTCTCTCTCTCTCCTACATCCCCTTTCTTGCTCTGTTGTCCTATCAAATAAATGCTAAAAGTTAACAGAAGAAACATTTGCTTTGTTTTGTGGGGGCGTCCTGTGGAGCCATTAGAGTTCTGTGGAAAGGGCAATAAAGTAAACTGCTAAAGTAAAGTAAGGTATCAATCTTTTGGGAGTACTGTTATGAGCATTACTATCATTTTTGGCTGTGCATGCATCTTTTGAGAAGTTTATTTTTTCAATGGATTACAAATGAAGTATCATTAAAGGACAAATATGGTGTTTTGTAAGCTAAGCAATGAAAGCCAACTTCCAGGGAAAGGTTTTCTAAAACAATAGTCTATAAACAGCTTCTACTTATTTCTGTCTTGGTGAGGGTTTGACTCTGAAATAAATTTCGACTTTATATTCTGTTATCCCGAATGCCAAGAAAAACCCAATTAGGTGCTCCTCAACATAAAATACAGGTGTGTTTTATGGTATAAAATTTATTATGAACACAAATTGACAGCAGGCAAGTTATGTCTGGTGAGTTAGTCATGATGGTTGAGGTGGGTACTACGGCCAGGAAACAGGATGGAAGGTGTTTCAGGACTTTGCAGGAAAGGGCTGAATCCAAATGTTTTGCTTTTATTACTCTCTCAACCCCTGTCATTTTGCACACACCACCACAACCCTTTTACCAAATGTTTTCATTTCATTTATGCTTTCCTAAGTAGTGTTTGCGTGGACTCCTCGTTTTGTAAATTGGATCCCCGGTAATTGGTTGAGATGCAGGCATAAAGTTTGTCTGTTTAACCTTGGCCATGCTGAGGAGTCAGAGCAAAAACAATGACCCCTGCTTGGCAACTAATAAAAACTGGCCTCCACATCTTTTTCGCATCTGGGGGCCAATTATATGTGAGTTAAAAGGCAAAACACCTCAGGAGGGCATAAATCCGGGGCAGAGTGGAGACAGGGCCAGGCATGGAGGCCAGATGGCAATGAGAGGGAGCAAATGGCTGGCTGGCCGGCCGGCCATTTAGCGTGCGTTTGCGGTTGTGTCAGACCAGGGCAAGCCAGGATGGGACACCCTTGGTCCGCTGATTACCAGGGTCTAGGGGGTCCCAAAGGCATCATTATTGAGAGGACCTTCGGGGACACATCAAGGTGGGAGAAGTGGAACTCTCCTTAAGGACACGGGGTGGGGGTGGTGGGGGGGGGGGGGGTGACGGCGACGGGGGGGGGGGGTTAATGACGCTTGGACTCGGTTCAGAAGTTCAACATGTCAGATCTGTTGCCCACGTGTGTAAGGATACGTCTTATAAGCCCCGGAGAAAGTCTGTCTCACCGTTTGTGCTTGAACTTTATATTACACCGCAAGTGGACATCAATCTCAAGTCAGTTTATACATCCCCAATTAAAGAAAACGTACTTGTGTGTGGGTGGCTAAGCCTATGGAACATGTGGGACAGCTGAGGCAATTGAGCGTGGAAAACTGTGTTTCAAACATCAGCCTGGACTTTTCTAGTACAACATGTATCATGTAGCTAATGAATCATCCAATAATAATATCAGCCCCTATCAAAACCCATACGCCTGGGTAGTGTTTAAGAAACGGCCAATTAAGAAATACATTTGTTTTGAATATACCCTGACTAATAGCGGGAGCGGATGATTGAACACATGTAGCAAGTGCACAGGTCACCTTTGCCCTCTCGGCTATCCATAAAGGCGCATGGCTCACGCTCAATCAAACAGGAAGTGCTGTGAAAAATAAACAGCCAATCTGAGGAGACACATATCAGAGAGTCCGAGGGCTCCAATGAAATTGAGGATGATTAGGGGTCAACCTGTCCCCGTGGCTCTGAGCGGGAAGCTTGGGGTACATCTAATTGCTGTTTAAAAAAAGCCCGTGTGCTGGGTCCCCGTTGACCCCGCGGCCTTCTTCCTATCCTGGCCAGAGCAGCCTTTCCCTGCTGTTGTTCTGAATTTGTTCTTTAATTTCCATCCCTGACCTCTCGTTCCACCATCTGCGCTGAGTTTGCAGTGCAACTCGGTGGCTGCACAACACGCACACTGTTTTTTTCCTCCATCTCTCATTCACTCTTTTTCTGTTTGGCAAAGCTTGTGTCTCCTTGCTTTCATTATCCATACATTTTACACCCCCCCCTCCCATTTTCTCTAGTGCAGAAAAGATTATTTTGATTTAGTGGTTTATTTCATTATTGGCCCCCTGACATTTCTCTGCCACGGGATATGAAAAATGAACATCCAGTATTATTGAACCATTTTATATATATATATGTGTGTGCATGTGTATGTGTGTGTATATATATATGTATATATGTATGTATATGTGTGTGTGTGTATATATATATATTATATATGTGTGTGTATATATATGTATGTGTGTATATATGCATGTATGTGTGTATATATGTATATATGTATGTGTGATGTATATATATATGTACATGTGTGTATGTGTATATATACATATATATGTATATATGTATGTGTGTATATATGTATGTAATGTGTGTGTGTGTGTGTGTGTGTGTGTGTGTGTGTGTGTGTGTGTGTGTGTGTGTGTGTGTGTATATATATAATATACTATCTTCTTTTGCAGCTGTCCCTTTTGTGTTCACAGACCCAAGAGCTGGGTAATCGAACCTCAGAAAAATGACTGTATCTGAGATCAATTAACATCATTAGCATTTCCTCCAGACTTGGCTCTTGGTTCTTGCCATGCCAGCCTCATGCCAAGCCCCCTTAATGTTCTTGGAGAGGGTTCCTCATCCGTCTCAACAGAGGTCTGTGCACAGGGCTCTGAGCAGTCCCACCTGTACGGAGGAGAAATAAAGCAAAACAATGGCTCCCTGTCTCACCTGCCTCCCGGCTCTCTTCCCCCGCTGGCAGCACACTTCATGTGCAGCCCTTTTGTACATGCTCGCGAGCTCCTTGGATGGCACCCAGGCTTTCAATGCATTTCAACAGGCCCCTCAACAGCCTTGCCCACCCGAATACTTCGGCATTTAGTTCTCCACAGCCCATGGGCCTCTCCGTGGCACCACGTCCTGGCCCCAAAGCCAGCCACAGATGCAAGAGGAGATGGGTGGGAGTCGGGACAGGAATCAGCCTACTAGCTTGTGATGTTAGATGGGACAGATATACAGAGGGAAAGAGGGAGGGAGGCCCAGAACAACAAGCCACAAGGGAAGAGATCCCTCTCGAAGTGAAAACAAAGATGAATATGCACTTGCTGATTAGCGAAACTGACAGGGGCATGGGAGACACTTGCTGATAAAGGGAGGGCGGCAGACTGCACAGAGTCGTGTTGTGACTTTTGATTGACCCAGACTGAACTCGACTGTGGCCAAGAGAGATTCAGAGTTTGGAACATTTAAACAGGCAATCATACGTGATGACAACTGATTCAATAGGCTGCAAGCTTTGCCCAGAAATCCCAATAAACTGACCTAGATTGAAGTCTCATTAGGGGGGGAAAAATAAGTCCTAGCAAAGCAGAGCTCAAATAATGATGCAGCTGTCTCCAGCATGGCCCCAGCGATTTGGCCTTCCAATCAGATTCTTAATCAAATTATTTTTAGCTATGGCACATTTAATCCGCTGTTGTTTATTCATCAACCATTCCGCAAATTTACTGTGGCTCTGGCGGCCTTGCTGTCTCTCATCTCATCCATTTCCCAGAGTGTTACACACACACACACATCTGGTCCCAATCAAGGGCATGGGAGGGGAGTGAGCGAGAGAGCGAGAGCAAGAGAGAGAGAGAGAGAGAGAGAGAGAGAGAGAGAGAGAGAGAGAGAGAGAGAGATGAGAGAGAGAGAGAGAGAGAGAGAGAGAGCAAAAGAAAGAGAGAAGAGAATGCCCATTAGCAGTCTCTGGTTTTGGCATGGTTATACCATGAATAGCGGTACTCCATCTCCCCTGGAGTTACTGGTAGTCTTGTATATACACCCACCCCACCCCCAAACCAAACCCGTTCACCACACCCTTATTACCTGATTTCATTGGACTCTAAACCAGGGGAACAAAATGAACAGGAGTCATGGATTTAAGCTGTTGGCAGCCGCAGGGTTAGGCAGCTCCCGCTGAGAACAGGAAAATAGAGATTTATTATAACAAAATGTGTAGCGTCAGCTGTACCCACACTGCATAAAGAGTTAATTGAATTAAATATTGAAGTATGCCTTGTGTTTGTGGCCATGCCAAGCAAAAATGGTTCATTGTTCCAAGCCGGGGAAGGAGAAAAAAAAAACAAAAAAACAAAAAACCTGTGATAATCACATTAATTTACAACCTTCCCTCGTTGAGGCTTTTATGTTCTTCATAAACAATTACATAAAAGAGATTTGAATTATTTCTGAAATAAAAACGTTATTGGAAACAGTGAATTGTGGATATAAAACAATACAAATGTGGGATGAAACAGGAGGTCACACACTTGGGAAGGACTCCAAATGGATTAATAGAAAGCATTCCTGCAAAAAAACAGGCCTTGTATTAAAGTAGCAGGCGGTTGTTAAAGGACATCGGATCCTGTTTTATATTTCATACATCTGTTGCGATTCGGAATGGTATTTATCTTGCTTTGCTTCTAATTCAGGGAATTTAGCACAGCGGAGTCGTTTGAGTGGAACGGTTGGGAGTGACAGAACACATGATTAGAAGAACACGCCACGCTACAAGTATATAAAGCCCGCGCTGCGACTCAGGTCCACCGCTCCACTGTGCGCCCGGTACCCAACCAATCATGCAAACCACCGACCCGACCAGACACGACGTGTGCGCATGCGGACGCACGTGCGGGCACACACGCACACGGCGCGCGCGCGCGCAGGCCTCGAAACAAAATCACACAAGAGTGCACGTGTATAACCGTTGTTATTATTGTGTCCTAAATATTACTGGTGTGGATGTACACGAACCCCCCCCCCCGGTATGAGCATGCACAGCCATGCATGCAATGTTTACACAAACACACACACACACACACACACACACACACACACACACACACCACACACACACACACACACACAGGCATGCATGCAAACACACAAACTCAGCACATACTCAATTCACCCAAATGTAGCCTCAGATCACCCCCCCCCCCCAGATACAGGCTTAATTAGATCAGGGACCAAGCCGCTGAGCTATTCTCCTCAAAACACCAACTCCACATTTTGTGGGGCTGATTCTAAACATCATGATGCATTATGCTCTGGGTGACAGATTCCTGAGTTGGTTCATCAAGCCACAATAGGCCAGCTGATATGGCAGACTGGGAACATAGTGGTCTTATATCATGGGAACCAGTTACAAAGAGCTGAGACACACAAACACAGTAATAATCAGGACCACAACGTCCCAGCACCGTTACACACACGCACGCACGCCACGCACTGCACGCACGCACACAATATTGCGATTGCTTAACAAATCAGAGACACGCTATTTTATTGGTATACAATACACATTCACAGGCAGACTCACAAACACACTTGTACGTTCGCACAAACGCGGACATCAGTGATACAGTATGTGTGTACGCAGGCAAGAACATGCTTACATATTAATTAGCCTTCAATGGTTGGCGGTAATGTTGGTTTTGTGCATATATGGTGCTGTATGTTCTCATGGTATACATAGAGTGGTGTATAAATTATGGCATTTTTTTTTTTTTTACAGTGAAATTACTGTGAAGACAAAATGAACACCGTGTCGAAGATGCAGCTCGGGCATCAGGGGGCTCTTCTCCAGCACTGCACCACTACTGTCTTGTGGACTTAACCACCAAAGAAGAATTATATGAAGAAATAAAATAAAATCATCGACCATCTTCCTCAGCTGCCAGAAAGGCTGCAATGGCTTGTCAGCAGTTGTTTGAGAGACCGAAGCGTCGTTTTACATCCCCCCTCTTATTCGGTGAAATGCTGCGCAGACTCACACGGTCTAGGTACCGAAATAGCGCCGTGATTGTACTAAATGTAAACAGCTTTAGTCAAACCCTCCCCAGCCAACTTTCATGTAAATGCCAGTCGAACACCAGAGGCAGCCGAGTAATTTGATTCTGCCATTTGTTTATCTAATTTCGGTTACAACCTCATAAATGAATCTTTTGTCGCCGCCGCAAGAGTTTTTCTTCACGCCCGTCTAAATTTATTCAAGAAACGAGGCACTCGAGTCTGCGGCCAAACCCTTTCATCAGTGGGTTTGTTGGTGTAGATCATTCCTCAAAGAGCTTCTACTGTATCTCCCTGTCTCCATGTCTCTGGTGGTCTCTGCCCATCTGTCTCCCTCCCTCTCTCTCTCTCTCCTCTCTCTCTCTCTCTCTCTCTCTCTCTCTCTCTCTCTCTCTCTCTCCTCTCTCTCTCTCTCTCTCTCTCTCTCTCTCTCTCTCGCTCTCTCTCCCTCATCTATCGCTCTATCTATCTCTCTCTCCCTCCCCCTCTCTCATCTATCTCTCTCTCTCTCCCTCCCTATCACTCTCCCTCCCTGCCCGTTCTCTCATCTATCTCTCTATCTATCTCTATCTCTCCCTCTATCGCTCTCCCTCCCTCCCCCCTCTTCATCTATTTCTCTCTCCCTCCCTCATCTATCTCTCTATCTCTTTCTCTCCCTCTATCTCTCTCTCCCTACCTCTCTTCCTCATCTATCTCTCTATCTATCTCTATCTCTCCCTCCCCCCCTCTCTCATCTATCTCTATCTCTATCTTTCTCTCCCTCCCTCTCTCTCCCTCATCTATCTCTCTATCTATCTCTATCTCTCCTCTATCGCCCCCCCCCCCCTCTCTCATCTATCTGTATCTGTATCTCTCTCTCGCTCTCTCTCTGGATGGCATTATTTGTGGCACTGCTGTATCTCCCATATTGAGCATCCAGGGGATGTTGGACAGGCAGTCAGTCTGTGTCTGCCATCTGTCCTCGTACCTTCCTCATCAGCCTCCCTGAAGGTCACACACTGTGGCGGCGACTGCTGCGAGGCCTGCGAGGCCTGCCAAATCCACCCACAGCGTTATGTCAGCCAGGTACATCCGCACGTCTCCTAAATAACAATTCAAAACCTTCATTTCAAGGGGAGCGCTTTTGGTTAATGAGTGCAAAGAAAAATGTGAGTTTCCCTGGATTTTGGAAAGTCCCCGTTTGGTTGAACTATGAAAAAAAGTAGCTATTGTTTCCCCTGCCGGGGTGTTATAAACACCTGGCCTCGAGCCAAGCGGGGGAGGAGATACCACTGCTAACTCTATCGCTTGCTTTTCCCATTTGTTTGCTGAGTTTTACACCTTTTTTTTCTTTCACATCCTCCAAGGTTATTTCTCTCTCTCCTCTCTCTCTCTCTCTCTCTCTCTCTCTCTCTCTCTCTCTCTCTTCTCTCTCTCTCTCTCTCTCTCTCTCTCTCTCTCTCTCTCTAACCGTCTCTCTTGCTAAGTCGTTCATCTCACAGGTTCCATGAAGCCCCATTAATAAGCATGTGTTAGTAATTACACTGCTGTAGCCACCAGTGACATAGAGGTGCCCTGGCACAGAATCACTGGCAGCCAGAGCCCCTGCCTTAATGTTTATGCCCCCTCCAAACCTCAGCACCCCACCACGCCAACCCCCGTGCCCAAAAATAGTTTAATGAGGAGCTTTTTAATGCCTTTATTATGGCAGAAACTGGCTCAATCTACCATCCCCTAATACCATGCCACCACACCCCAGCTAGCTAAATAACCACTGGAGGTGGAACTATGCCAGAGCCGTGCCCGAAGGATAAGGGAACATTTGAAGCCTTTGTTAGCATTATGTTTTTATAATGCTAAAGCGTTACCACGCATATATGTGCATACACACTTATAAATACATCTATGCTTGCAAGAATATGCACACATACTGTGCATTTGCAGGTGACTGCTGGGATAGGCGCCAGCATCCCCGTGAGCCTGAGAGCAGGATACTAAGTGGTTTGGATAATGGATGAATGGATGGATATGTATATATGTGTGTGTGTGTGTGTGTGTGTGTGTGTATATATATATATATACACACACACACACACACACACACACAAACATATACATATACATATATACGTGTATGTACGTGTATGTGTATGTATGTATATGCATGCACACCTCTTTGTGGGCATGCATGCAAACACAACCACAACCACACACACACACACACACACACACACACACACACAACCACACAACCACACACACACACACACAATACGTCATTTGCAGGGGGCTGCGATTTACTACTAAAGACCATTTTATTAATCTAATTATACATTTACAATCATTCCTCTCAGAGAAAAACAGGGCTAAAAGTGCTGCCTGTGGTTTTTGTTTTTTGTTTTTTTTTGGGGGGGGCGGATTTTGTTTGTCTTTTTTTTTTTTTTAGCAAAGGTAGCCAATGTTGTTTTATTTTATAGTCAAGAGAGAAAGATGTTGTTTATTTTATGAGTGGCCTCAAGGTTTCCTTAATGTGTCAGGAACACAAAGGGTGTGTCCTGGAAAGCAAAAGGACTTCAGAGCTCTTTCTGCCCGTTAGGGTCCTTCCCTTTATATTTCCACCCCAATCAGCCTGATGAGGGAAACCATTACTCACCATAAAACGACTTGGGAAGCATTTACGCTGTTTGACGCTGTTTGCTTCCCTGGAGAGAAAGAAACACCCGACGTTTCAGTCGAACCCAGCCTTCGTTAATTAAGCTGAAAACAGTCTTGGGTGGCGGGGAGATGACCGGGCCTTCACATCAGACTGGATTCAGCTTGTGCTACCTGTGACTCAGGCTCCACAGCTGGATGTGAGCAGATGTTTCCCACAGCATCGCACGTTGTCTCTTGGGTCACAGAGGGGTGATCCATATTCAGCTTGGAGTTAAATCCCTGAATAGGGGCGTCCGGGTGGCGTGGCGGTCTATTCCGTTGCCTACCAACACGGGGATCGCCGGTTCGAATCCCCATGTTGCCTCCAGCTTAGTCGGGCGTCCCTACAGACACAATTGGCCGTGTCTGCGGGTGGGAAGCCGGATGTGGGTATGTGTCCTGGTCGCTGCGCTAGCGCCTCCTCTGGTCGGTCGGGGCGCCTGTTCGAGGGGGAGGGGGAACTGGAAGGAATAGCGTTATCCTCCCACGCGCTACGTCCCCCTGGCGAAACGCCTCACTGTCAGGTGAAAAGAAGCGGCTGGCGACTCCACATGTATCGGAGGAGGCATGTGGTAGTCTGCAGCTCTCCCCGAATCGGCAGAGGGGGTGGAGCAGCGACCGGGACGGCTCGGAAGGGTGGAGTAATGGGCCCGATACAATTGAGGAGAAAAAGGGGGGCGGGGGTATATATAGTATATATATATATATATATATATATATATATATATATATATATATATATACACTACCGTTCAAAAGTTTGGGATCACCCAAACAATTTCGTGTTTTCCATGAAAAGTCACACTTATTCACCACCATATGTTGTGAAATGAATAGAAAATAGAGTCAAGACATTGACAAGGTTAGAAATAATGATTTGTATTTGAAATAAGATTTTTTTTACATCAAACTTTGCTTTCGTCAAAGAATCCTCCATTTGCAGCAATTACAGCATTGCAGACCTTTGGCATTCTAGCTGTTAATTTGTTGAGGTAATCTGGAGAAATTGCACCCCACGCTTCCAGAAGCAGCTCCCACAAGTTGGATTGGTTGGATGGGCACTTCTTTGAGCAGATTGAGTTTCTGGAGCATCACATTTGTGGGGTCAATTAAACGCTCAAAATGGCCAGAAAAAGAGAACTTTCATCTGAAACTCGACAGTCTATTCTTGTTCTTAGAAATGAAGGCTATCCCATGCGAGAAATTGCTAAGAAATTGAAGATTTCCTACACCGGTGTGTACTACTCCCTTCAGAGGACAGCACAAACAGGCTCTAACCAGAGTAGAAAAGAAGTGGGAGGCCGCGTTGCACAACTGAGCAAGAAGATAAGTACATTAGAGTCTCTAGTTTGAGAAACAGACGCCTCACAGGTCCCCAACTGGCATCTTCATTAAATAGTACCTGTTAGAGCCTGTTTGTGCTGTCCTCTTTTGAACGGTAGTGTATATACATATATAACTTTGTTAAAAGAAACACTCAATGGTAGGGAAAGTGCTCAACAAATAAAGAGTAAAATAATCCAGTGAGTCAAGTCAATTCTTTATGAGGCAGTACAAGCCTGTTTCGCGCCATAAGCAATCATCAGCTGTCAGTAAAGCTACACGGGAAAGAACATATCATTTACTGCCTCGTCATGCACATCACGTGCACAACGTCCAATGGGGAAGGGAGAGGTGCGACATTAAAAAATTCAAAAACAGGTGATCGCTAACGATCCAATGGAAGGGGGGGGGGATTTGTCGATTGGCATGATTTATTTATAATTACCAAATAGGTGTTTATATCTGTGTGCAACTGCTGGCCAATTCATTCATTCAATGTGGACATGTCTGGTTTGCAAGTGATAAGATATTTTTCAGTTAGACATAGATTGCAGATTCACATTGACAGTTGATGAGTGCGCGACGCGCCAAAATAAGTTTGTACTGCAATGTATTATTTTTTCCCCCTTATATCTGTCGTAATATTAACCCAGCCACTGAGGATGCACAAGCCAGTGCATCCTTACTGCCGGTCCCAAGCCCGGACAAATGGGGAGGGTTGCGTCAGGAAGGGCATCCGGCATAAAATCTTTGCCAAATCAAATATGCGGATCATAAATTTACGGATGATCCGCTGTGGCGACCCCTAACGGGAGCAGCCGAAAGTAGTAGTAGTAGATATCTGTCGTAATATTGTAGCGAATTCAGGGGGCAACCACAGGAACTGCCGCAGCCGGACGCGAACCCGTATCATCGCTGACCTCTCGACTAAAGGCTCCAACCCGTTAGCAAACGTGACCACTTACCCATGCACGTTACACTAACCCCCCTCCTTCGGGAAAGCGCGTATCCCACTTCTGACACCAATGTAGCGAATGAAGGGGGGGGTAGTTCGGGACGCCGCATCCGGGACGCGAACCCGTGGTTCCCGCACCGCCGGAGACATCGCTGACCGCTCGACTAAAGGCTCTGACCCGTTAGCCAACGTGTCTACTTGTCCATGCACGTTACACTACCCCTCTCCTTCGTGAAAGCGCGTCCCTGTGCTCTCAGCATATCAGGTCTCTCACGCCTCTGGGCGCACGCGCTTCCGATGGCCTCACGGTCTCACCATCCCACTTCTGACACCAATGTAGCGAATTTGGGGGGCAGCCGGGGAACCATCACAGCCAGGACCCGTGTCTCCCGCACCATGGGCGACTACGTTAACCAGTCGACTAAAGGGTCCGACCCGTTAGCCAAGGGCTAGCGAGTCTATCTATCCGTGCACGTTACAATATTCTGCTCCTCATTTGTTGAGCAGTTTATCAACAACACCATTGTTGTTGTTGTTGGTTTCCGGAAGAAAAAAAAAACAACCCGCTATATATATATAGTAGCGAATTCGGGGGGCAGTGTGGGAACCCGTGTCTCCCACTCCGCAAGCGACAACTTTAATCAGTCGACTAAAGGATCCGACCCGTTAGCCAAGGGCCAAGGTGTCTACTTATCCATGCACGTTACACTACCCCCCTCCTTCGGAAGCGCCCCCCGCGCGTAAGCATATCAGCTCCTTCACGCCTCTGGTCGCACACACATCCAATGACCTCACGGTCTCACCATCCAACTTCTGACACCTATGTAGCGAATTCGGGGGGCAACCACAGGAACTGCCGCGGCGCGAACCCGTATCGCCCGCCCGCAGACATCGCTGACCGCTCGACTAAAGGGTCGACTGGTTAAAGTTGTCGCTTGCGGAGTGGGAGACACGGGTTCGCGTCCCGGCCGCGGCAGTTCCTGTGGTTGCCTCCTGAATTCGCTACTCTATATATATATATCTCCATATCCATCCATCCATTCCAAAACCACTTATCCTGCTCCCAGGGTCGCGGGAATGCTGGAGCCTATCCCAGCAGCCATTGGGCGGGAGGCGAGGAGACACCCTGGACAGGCCGCCAAGCCATCACAGGGCCCACACACACACATCACGACTAAATCAAGTGCCCCTTACACTTCAACACTAAATACCCTTGAGTCGCTCCATCACTATGTACGTGTGTGGGATTGGCTCAAGTGTGTGTTAGTGTGCCCAAAAAAGCCTATCTCTGTTTGACGCTGAAGTTGTCCACTTCTTGAATGTGTCAGTGTTCGGCAGTGTCTGAAAGCCCGTTGTCTGAATGAGGCGGTTAACTGGCTTGATGATCCTCCCAACTCTGGATCTGGCAGTAGCGAGATCAGGGCCATGGAGCTGAACTTCTCAAAGGGGATCAGGGCCAGTAGACAGTCCTCCAACTGAGGGTTGAGACTGGTCTCCCTCCGAGAGTTGACTGCTAGACTGCTCTTCATCTGAGAGTTAATCGACAGATATGCCTTCTGCAATGTTGGGAGTACAGCAGCGCACTTTATTTTCAGCATTTCCGTAGCTTGGCCATCCTGAGCCTCAGAGTCATGCCCATGCACACACACCACGTCCTCGGATATACTGAATCTTCTGACAGCACACTCAAGGCCTCACTGTCATCATGAGTTTCACACTCCAGTGGCAGGAAGCTGACACACAATAGAAGGTTGCGGTGGACCACTTTCAGCTGACCAGTCTCTGGGTGTGTGTGTGTGTGTGTGTGTGTGTGTGTGTGTGTGTGTGTGTGTGTGTGTGTGTGTGTGTGTGTATATATATATATATAAACTTTCAGAACCGCACAGGTCATTCATACAAGGTGATGGATTCAGCAATTCAAACGAAAAAAGTTGAATCAGTTCATGTGGACACAACGTTTTTTGACAGATTGTCCCGATGAACTGATTCAACTTTCTTTGATTTTCTTGCTTGGATTATTGATCATGCATAAAGACAATTCAATGATAGCTGTAATGTAAAATAAAATGTCCTTTAAACTCCATCAACTTTCATTAGGGTGTAAGATTGCAGGCCTTTTTAAAAAGTTCAACTTCCTGCAAGTGTAAGAACCCCTTTCCCCTCTGCCGTAATCTCAACCAGCCCACTTGCAGTGACCCATATACATAATTTATTTTACAAGTTCTGTTCCAAAGCAACAAAGGAGCTGCTAATGATCTTAACCCATAAAAAGAAAGTGAGACATGTGAGATATAAAATGTTCGGGGATAAGAAAGAATTGCTGGTGTGCACGAAGGGTCCGTATTTTTTTTTATTTATTTTTTTGCCAATTTAGGGCTTAAATTTGAGTGAATGCTGGTCTCGCCCACAGATCTAGGCGCATTACTCACGCTCTTGTCATGTGGTTATTCTCCACAAACACGCTCCATTTTCTGCCTCGGCTCTCGGATTCCGGCTGCGCTGTTGTGCGCGCTCAGATTCTGCGGCCTGCTTCCTGTTTCCCCAAAGTTATCGTTGCCAACCAGTCGAGATATTGCAACTCATCCCGATACTTCTGTGGGCTCTGACACGAAGCTGAAAAAAAATAGCGGGTGTTTATTAAGCTGCTGAAGATCTTGAAGAAGTTAAGCGACATAACGCTTAATAGGGTGAGGTTTTTCCACATTTTGAACTGGCGGCGCCCGTCGTGATCCCGACCAGACAACACACACAAGTTAACCTGTGTCGGTATTCCCAGCAGGACGCCCCGCCCCCTCCTCCCCCCGAACTGCGGAAATCGTCGCGGGCGTATTACGCCAATCAGCCAATCATCTCGTCGCGCTCCTCTTCAGAGGCCTTGTCAGATACGCCGCCATTTGCATGAAACTGTCGTTAGCGTGTAGCCGTCAGCTCCGAGGGAGGTTCGTCTGCGGTGGAAAACGTCCGTCAGCCGCCAGCGTCTGACAAAGCTCATTACTCATGTTACTGGCTGACGATGGCAAGGAGCCTCGGCTCACAGTCAGACATCCACCATCGCCTGTTATTTAGGCCCTACAAGTGCAGGGGCAGAACACACACAGACACGGCCAGCACAGCCACGAGGAATGTGTTTTTGCCTTATTTCTGTTGACGTGTAAGGCCAGTGAGGGATAAGCATCTGTCTTCATTTTCCTTGAAATTCTATATATGCAGAACAAGCCTTAATGCTGTCATTGCACATACTTCGCCACTATATTGCTGAAAAAAAGGATCAAATTTGTGCTTATGATATTAGAAATAGATATGGCAGAGAATGTCAGATTTGAGGGAGAGGGAGGGTGAGGCGAGTGAGAGAGACAGATTAAGGAGGTAGAGGGTGTGTGTGCACAACCCGAAGTCCAAATATTGCTTCCCGAAGCGCACACGTACACACACCTAACACACACGCGCGCGCGCAAGCTATTTAACCCACATTCAGACACAGTTAGCAGAATCGCACAATGTCTTCATTGCTTGAAGTAATGATTAGACCTAACTACAACACCTGTTAACATTCACGTCTGTTACTGTGTGCGCGCATGGCCTGAATTATGGCGAACAGAAATCATCTCCCACCACCACCGTGTTTTATAAAACAACTTCACTAACCTCTGGCCTGCAGAAGGCAGATTATTACAAGCATTTAGCTTAGTGAAAACAGACATACAAACATTAAGCCGTCAGAGGAGGAATGACTCGCATGGAGATTACAGCATGCTCCGTGAGTCAAACGTGTGATACGCTTTATGAGGACGGGCAAAACAAAAACATATGGATCCACTTTGATTCATAAATGGAGGATCTGTTGGGGTAACAGTGTCCAAGGTCATGACACAGATGCATATGCACACACATCCATCCACCCACACCCACACACACACATATATATCCATACACACACATACACACACACACACACACACACACACACACACACACACACACACATATCCAGACACACACATACACATAACACACATACGCACACACATATCCACACACACATACCCACACACACACACACACACACACACACACACACTCACACACATCCACACACATACCCACACACGCACACACACACACACATACACATAACACGCATACGCGCGCACACGCACGCGCGCACTCTCACACGCACTCACACACACACATGCTGAGCCTATAATTAGATTTGAATCCTGTTTGTGTCATAAAACATTTATGATTGCCCATACAGACTTTTCTCATCCAGAACAAAAAGTGTGTGGACTGCTATGTGTACGTGTATTTGTGTGTGTGTTTGTGTGTGTGTGAGAGAGAGAGGGAGTTGTGTTGGGGGCGGGGGGGTGCACGTCGTGCTTTTTTTAGCTTTAATGAGGTTAAGTCACTATTTGCCTTCTCCACTCAGTCCGTCAGCATGAGGAATAAGGTGAACGGGAGACATGTGAGTCTCTGCCCTCTGCCTCTGGCGGCTTCTCTGACACGGGAGAATAAAGCCAGCATCACACCTCATCCATCCAGCTCCTGGAGGACTGCCACACTCCCACAGACACACACGCACACACACACACACGCTTAAACACATCCACAGGCGCAGACACATATGAGCGTGCACGCACCAACACTCACGCAAACACATTCACGAGCACAGACACAAACACACACACACACATATAAACACACGCATAAACACAGACCCGGACTTATATGAGTGCGTATGCATAAATATGCACACAAACACGTTCGCAAGCACAGACACAAACACACACACCTTTGCACACAAACACAGACACCCGAGTGCAATGCGCACCTCATGTGCCCACAGTTACCCCTCTTGCATAACTAAAGTGTGTAGATGATTGTCTATATCTGGTGAACGCGTGTGTGTGTGCGAATATGTGTGCACATGTCCGCTCTTCACACGCATTTCCTGCGAAGCGTGTTCGTTGTATGTTCTCTGCGTGTTATTTGACGCAGGCGCAGGCCGGCGTGCTAACGCACAACACTGTGTGTGTGTGTGTGTGGGGGGGGGGTCTTCTCTCCCCGGCCTGCGGCGGGAGATCTTACACGCGGCGGTATCGGGGCCCAATATGGCAGCTCATCCGTGAGAACGCTCCCCTCCAGGGTGACAGAATGTCTGGCAACCTTGTAAAAGCACAGCAATGCCCCCTTCTTCTTGCAGAACAAAAGCTTTGAGCTGTCAGAAAGCACCCATCTGGAGGAAAAGAGAGAGGCTCATTGTTCTCCCTCCATTTCTCCTCCCCGCACACACCATCTTCCTGTTGTGCCGGCTTGGCGGCGAGAGGGGGATTTTTTATTTTGGTTTCTCTGCTGGAGGTCAAAGTTCCCCGGGATGTGGAATCAGAGGAGACGTTGCCATGTTTCCCTCGCTCGCTTTCCCCCCTTCTTCCCAGCAGCCCCTGTGGGATAGTAAGCTCCGCATTTCATCCTCGATGAGAACCAGCAATGAGCTGCGCTGTTGGAGAGGCGCACAACTGTGTAATCACACCGCGTGCGGCGCAGCTCATCCTACATGCGAACGCAAACGCGGATCGGCGTCTGTATGATGCGTGTGCGTGCCGGCCAGCGCGGGTTATAGATGCTCGCACGTGTCGACATAACACATGTGCACACACACACGCACACATATTCAGATAAAGTGCACACACGAACACTAAGGCCCAACGACTCGCAGTCTGTCAGTATGACGGAGCCCTTCAGGGGCTCGGGCCAATTACATCATTATCTTAACCAAGTTCACAGAGGAATTAGCGGAGAGGCCTTGAGATCCTCTGTCCAAACACAATCAGACTTATATTCATCACCACCGGAGGCCTTTTCCGGCCCCCCCTCCCTTTCCTTCAACATACTCGTCCGCTTCTTCTTTTTTCTTCTTCTGTTTCTCTACTTTTATTTTCTGTACTTTCAAAATGTGACTCGTCAGCAGCCCCGCGATGACACACTTCCACATGCCCGTGGCCTTCCACCCGCTGCCAGGTAAGCGACTGACGCGGCGGTGAGTCGACACAACCAGATGTGCCCGCCAGCAGCAACCAAACCCGGCGGAAGCAACAGCCTGTCCGCCTGTCTGGCGGAGGGACGGCTGCCCATGCGGACGGACGGCAGAAATGAATCTTCCACGTTGTTGTTGCGCGGCAAAATGATGAGTCATTAAGCATTTCAGGGGGGCCTTTTAAGATGTCTGCCATTGTGTCCACCCGCCCGCCCCGCCAGCCAAGCCCAGCCTGGCCGGGCCGCTCGTTGTGAGTTAGGGGGTTTAATATTTTCCGTGCGCTGTGTCCAGGACATTTACAGTTGGCGTCAGGGTACGTTGCCGGTCTGAGGGGAGGCACTTTGAAGTGTTTGCGGTTTCGCCACATCTGCAAGCAAGATGTGTGCATGGGGCTGGGGGTTCGGGGCCGCGGGGGGGTGTGTGTGGAAGGAGGAGGTGGTTTGGAGAAATAGGAGGGGGGGAGGGAAGAGAGGTTCTGTCCGTACTCCTAATGTCATGTGACAATGAACAACATCCCTTAACTCTTTCCGTAGGACCGCTTGGCTGATTGGAGCGGCCGGTGGTGGCGATCGTTAGATTTTCATTTCTCACCGGGAGACGTGAGCAGTGCTCATGTTTTTTGGATCCCGGGCCGAATGCTGCAGGCACTTTGTGTTTGCATACACACAGACAGCATTCCTGTCCACAGGAAGAGGAGGATTTTGCGGCTACGCTGGAAAAAGGTACTTTCCCAACATGTGTTTTTCATGCAGTTGGAGAGCTATCTCCTCAATATAACTTTGATAAATCTGTCACACATGCCACATTATGCAGTTAAAATGAAACGTAAAATAATGACCCGATAAAACGCACGGTAGTGTTCCGTGGCATTATTACACACATTTACAGTCTATTTTACACATTCAAAATTTAGGTCAAAAAGCCAGAAAGAGAGAAAAAAGAAAAAAAGTGGAAAAAAACATAAACATTGTGGCCTCAGCTTTAAAGATTCAAGTCTTTAAAAAAAAGCCAACCACAGGGCTGGGGCAGGGAGAGAGGGGTGAGTCGAGGGTGGGCCCTACCACGGTGCCCCGTTAAAAGTGTGCCATGGCACCCGTTAAATCTCTGGTCAGACGCGGTTGTCTCCGTCTGCCCCCCCCCTCCTCCTCTCTTGACGATGCCGATGCTTCACCCTGCAGCCGTCAAAGCCAAGCGAAGCGCCGTCAAGGAATTAGGGCCTCGCCGCAGCGACAGAGGTTTAATCATCAGTTTATGGAGCTGGATTTCACTGTACCCATAGTCGCCGCGCCCACAACTATTTTCACATTTCATTAACAGGGTTTGCATCGTGGCGGTGGGGGCACCGGGGGTGGCGGTGCACTGGTTGCTGGGCCTTTGCCCGGGGATGGAATATGACTTCTTCATTTTCCACACTTTGCTCCCGCCATATTCCTTTCCCTCCCATTCCTCCAGACGCCTGCCCTGCCATTTGTAACCATTATTAAAGTCATTTTTCACAGCTTAGTTCATAAAATCGACCCAACTTGCTTCAAATTAGTAGGATTGCTGTTTCCCCCCCTCCCCCTCCATCCCCCTTGGCTCCCTCTCTGCAAAGCATCAGAGAGAATGATGGGTTAGCGGTGGATTTTGCGGGGTTTACACCACCGGGCTGCGCACTGCCATCCTAGGTCAGGATCACTCGCAATATGGCTTACACCGGGGCTAGGTTTTAGTCTTGGCTTCTGCACACATGGCAGGGAATTTCCTCACACCATAAATACTGTGATGATTGAGATTGTAAGTGTGACAGGGTTGCCTGCGCAGCTATAGGCCCACAGTGTAACGTGTTGACCTAGCCGGGTTGGCCGTTACTGTACAAACCATAACCCCTTGTGCTGAAGGATTTTCTCTGCAAGGACGCGCCTTCCAGAAAAGTTGAACCGGTTCATCTGGACACAAAGTTTAGTGGGAGAAAGGTTTCATCACTCATCCAAGTTTCTCCGTCAGTCTCAGCTGACTTGCAGGTATCCCCCGGCCTTATAAACAGCACAGTTGTGTAACGGCCGAAACCAGAGATCTAGCCGCGGTTTGTTTCATATGCAAATTTCTGTGGTCATTAACCAGAGTTACAAAAGCTTGTGATCCATTCCTACATCACATCTACATGCGATTCATTCCTACATGCTCATTAGGCAATATTGCATGATCAATACCAAACAAATGACTGAAAAAGGGCCTTCCAGGGCCGGGCTGTCTATTCCGTTGCCTAGCAACACGGGGATCGCCGGTTCGAATCCCCGTGTTACCTTCGACTTGGTCGGGCGTCCCTACAGACACAATTGGCCGTGTCTGCTGTTGGGAAGCCGGATGTGGGTATGTGTCCTGGTCGCTGAACTAGCGCCTCCCCTGGTCAGTCGGGGGCACCTGTTCGAGGGAGAGGGGGAATAGCGTGATCCTCCCACACGCTACGTCCCCCTGGCGAAACCCCTCACTGTCAGGTGAAAAGAAGCGGCTGGCGACTCCACATGTATCGGAGGAGGCATGTGGTAGTCAGTCTGCAGCCCTCCCCGGATCGGCAGAGGGGGGTAATTGGCCGAGTACAATTGGGGAGAGAAAGGGGGGGGGCATTTCTCTGGAGTTACAGTGTTATGACTGCATCAAAGGGAAATAAAATAAGTATAAGTTTGCAAAGGAATGCTGCTCCTTTCGATGAAACTCTTAAAACTGAATCCGAGCTTGTTATTTGGGTGACTATTTGGGTTATCGCTTTTTTTGTGTTTTTTGAACCGTGTTGGAGTTTAATGCTCTTGGATGTGTGTTTCCACTCTTGCCTGTAGCAAAGCTGAAGAGAAATATTCAACATTGGCTGCACATGGAGCATTGTTTTATTTTCGTTTTCTCAATTTCATCCTGTAATGAGTCCATAGCCATAACTCACAGCTATTAGTGAAAGCCATAACTTTGAAAATGCTGCACATTCACCACACCGTGTCCAAATTACTCCAAACTATCTCCCTTCCCTAAAACAGCCAGCCAAAATGAGAGGCAAATTACTATTAGGTTTGACTAAAAAATGTTGCCCATGTGTGAGTCCAATAAAGTTCCCCCTCACATCTTAACCACTGGGGTGTTTCAATGTTCTCCTTGTATACAAGGCTAGGAACATGTCTGAACAATGTCCCCCTCCATCATAAACTCCTTTAGTGCGGTCTTCAAAGCTCACATCCTGTTTTCCCCAAAACGCAAACTCCCCGCTTGAGCTCAAGGAGCTCTGAGTGGCTTAAAAACGAGGAGGGGCGCGGGGGCAGAACACGAGATGCTTACAGACCCTTTGGCCTTAGCCCCGTGTGGGAGTAGAGGGAGGGGAGGGGTGAGTAATGGACGAGCGAGAGAGGCGGCCGCCGTCTCTCCTCTCATCCAGAAACATCTCTCATCTCTCACCTCCAGTCGGGGGGAGGCGCTTTTGCTTTTACTTTTACCTCAGAAGTGCTTACTCCCGCTCGTTTAAAATAAATTCACACGTAGCGAAATGTGCGCACACGCACTCATGCACACCCCTCGCAAACAGACACACACACTCCTCACAAACACACACACAAACACACACACACTCCTCACAAACACACACACACACAAACACACACACACACTCCTCACAAACACACACACACAGTCACACACAGTCCTCACAAACAAACACACACACACACTCCTCACAAACAGACACACACAGTCACACACAGTCCTCACAAACAAACACACTCACACACACACTCCTCACACTCACACACACTCACACACACTCCTCACAAACAGACACACACAGTCACACACACTCCTCACAAACAGACACACACACTCACACACACTCCTCACAAACAGACACACACACACTCCTCGCAAACACACACAAACACACAGTCACACAAACACACACACTCCTCACAAACACACACACACAGTCACACACAGTCCTCACAAACACACACACACAGTCACACACAGTCCTCACAAACAAGCACACTCACACACACTCCTCGCAAACACACACAAACACACAGTCACACAAACACACAGTCACACAAACACACAGACTCCTCACAAACACACACACACACACACACAGTCACACACACTCCTTGCAAACAGACACACACACAGTCACACAGTCACGCACACACATGCACACAATCACCCCAAAGTCCCCCTAAATAAAATTGAATAATAAACTGTTTGCATCAAACCTCAACTTATTATAAAGGCCGAACCCCCGCCGGCAGAAAAGAGCTCTGCCTCCCAAGATCAAGAGACAGGAAATACCTGCCGTTAAAGTTCCGTCTCTCCCAGGTCCCAGGAGATTTACTAGAGCAGCTAATGGCTCCAGCACCAGGGCCTGTTTCTCTGCCCTCATCCTTATGAATGCATAACAACATATACTGCTGAAAAAGCCACTCACAACACACCCGCACGCACAAGCGTGCACGTGTGCACACACAAACAAATAGGCACTCATACACGGGTATCCATGCCCCACATGTGTGCACACACAGGCGCACAAAAGTTCCAGTTTCACCTGGTCTGGTCTGGTCTCTCTCTCTCTCTCTCTCTCTCTCTCTCTTTCTCTTTCTCTTTCTCTCTCTCTCTCTCTCTCTCTCTCTCTCTCTCTCTCTCTCTCTCTCTCTCTCTCTCTCTCTCTCTCTCTCTCTCTCTCTCTCTCTCTCTCTCTCTCTCTCTCTCTCTCTCTCTCTCTCTCTCTCTCTCTCTCTCTCTCTCTCTCTCTCTCTCTCTCTCTCTCTCACACACACACACCCAAAACACTGCTTCGTCCGGCTCCCTCCTCTGACTCACGCAGGAAAAAAAGATTTAATCATGGGAGTAAATTGGCCCGGTGGAAAAATGATTCGTTGGGGCATAATGTGCATGTGCGAGCCATTTTGACTCATTACGCTGTGATCTGAAAGGTTATGGAATTGAAACCAGCACGAGGGACGGTGCTTCCCAGGGCAGTGAGAGCACACCAAGGGCCATCCCATGCAGGCAGGGCTCCACATGTGCTGAGACAACAGGCTACCAGAATAACACCGGGGGGAATGGGGGTGGGGGGATGGGGGTGGCACTCACATTTCTAATCTAATTGGGTGGCTCTGTCTCAGACCTCAGTCTGGGTAATGAAATTAGGTGTTTGTTAAACCACATTAGAGTAAATTAATGTATTCGCTTGCACATGTAATTAACTCCTGCCCTTATCCCACACACAGACTTGCGTACGTATGCACACACACACACACACACACACACACACACACACACACACACACACACACACACACACACACACACACACACACACACACACACATACACACACCATTGCCTGTGCTGTTTGCCTCCAGCTGTGATACATCGTGTGGAATCAGAATCTGCATGTTGTTTATTGTGCGGGGGATAAATGCATTTGTTCACAGGCAAACATGAAAGAGTCCGAACGCGCAATCGCATGTGTACGAACTAGGCTTCGATTATGCCACATGTGAGTGGAATTGATCCCGCGCGCAAAATTGTCCATTGGGGAAACTTGTGAAAGACAATAAAATTCACCTAGTCGCACGCCCACGCACCGGCGTGCACACACATAATTATCTACACACACACACACACAGACACACACAGACACAGACACACACACACACACACACACACACACACACACACACACACACACACACACACACACACACACACACACACACACACGGGTAGGCTGCGCCAGCTCTGTGCGGTGCGTAGGCTCCAGGGGCCTCAGGGTCTGGCTCTGTACCTATAGCAAAGAACACACTCGCCTTGCGTGACTCCGCCATAGTCATGGTGAATCACACACAGACTCGAACACACGTGCATGTGAACAAACACACTCCCGGCGCAGCACATAGCTCTCCAATCGATTTACGCCAGATCCAGATGGGAAGCGATTCTTTTGTTTTGTTGTGAGCAATGCTTTCCATAACCGTACTCGCTGGAAAAGGTCAGACGTTTTGGCAAGTGCGGGGATTCTCCACCCCTGTGTACCACATTTTCTGTCTAAGTGGAAATAGTTGCAGCGAACTCAGGCACGCATTGTCCTGAAGCAAGGACCTCTGCGCTTTGAGCCGGTCGAGGATGGCTGTCGTTTGTTGTCGTTTGCCGGGCTTGCTGGATTGGAGCGTTTAAGTCAGCAGCACCTGATACAGGCTGTGAACCCACATTGCTAGGTGAATTATTGCATGTCCACGGGGCCTATAAAAAGTTTGTGTAACCAATCCCTGCCCTTTGAGCCGAGGAGAGCTGAGCGGAGCAAAACCACCCTCAGACTGCAGACGACACACTGGGAGCGTTAATAGCCTGAATCGGGTCCTCGCTCAACATGAGAGAAGAGCCAGCAGCCCCAAAATCATCAGGTCCAAGACTCCTCTTTTTTTTTAGTGACATGATTTACTATGAGAAATGGAGATGAATAGAAAACACATTCCTCTGGTCTAAATCCTCAGAGGGATAGGAGGGCAAGCTAGCTCCTCTCCCTCTTTCTCTCTTTCTCTCTCTCTCTTTTTCTCTCTCTCTCTCTGCTTGAAAGCATCCTGGCTCCAGAGACTGACTGAGGTTTCTCTTAACTATGGATCCCACAAAGGCCCACTCTTTTCAGGATGAAAGCCCGGGCTGTCTGGGCTCATGAGCCTGTTCTGAAAAATGACCCCGCTGTTGCTTCCTAGGGGTGCTCTACCATCTTCAAATGAAGAAAGAGGACTTTTCATATTGTCATTACTAATATATTGATGTTTTCCCTTTACAGTAGGCGCTCTGGCTTTGAGTCCAGTTGTTCCCCAACAATGTTCTACTTGTTAAAGGGAAGCAATTATGATTTTGAACATCATCACTCTACATGTATGTATGTATATATGCATATATCTCTATATATAGCTCTATATATATATATATATATCTGTACATATCTCTATACACACACACACACAAACATACATACATACATACATACATACATACATACATACATACAACATATATCACTATACTATATGCATTATGTATGTATGTGTATGTATGTGTGTGTGTGTGTGTGTGTGTGTGTGTATATATATATCCACACACACACACACACACATGCATATATATATATGCACATATACACTCACCGGCCACTTTATTAGGCACACCTGTCCAACTGCTCGTTAACGCAAATTTCTAATCAGCCAATCACATGGCAGCAACTCAATGCATTTAGGCATGTAGACATGGTCAAGACGATCTGCTGCAGTTCAAACCGAGCATCAGAATGGGAAAGAAAGGTGATTTAAGTGACTTTGAACGTGGCATGGTTGTTGGTGCCAGACGGGCTGGTCTGAGTATTTCAGAAACTGCTGATCTACTGGGATTTTCACGCACAACCATCTCTAGGGTTTACAGAGAATGGTCCGAAAAAGAGAAAATATCCAGTGAGCGGCAGTTCCGTGGGCGAAAATGCCTTGTTGATGCCAGAGGTCAGAGGAGAATGGCCAGACTGGTTCGAGCTGACAGAAAGGCAACAGTAACTCAAATAACCACTCATTACAGCCGAGGTATGCAGAAGAGCATCTCTGAACGCACAACACGTCGAACCTTGAGGCAGATGGGCTACAGCAGCAGAAGACCACACCGGGTGCCACTCCTGTCAGCTAAGAACAGGAAACTGAGGCTACAATTCGCACAGGCTCACCAAAATTGGACAATAGAAGATTGGAAAAACGTTGCCTGGTCTGATGAGTCT
The DNA here is from genome assembly GCF_029633865.1 of Lampris incognitus. Classification (NCBI taxonomy): domain Eukaryota; kingdom Metazoa; phylum Chordata; class Actinopteri; order Lampriformes; family Lampridae; genus Lampris; species Lampris incognitus. Next base: position 70,660,038 of record NC_079213.1, on the reverse strand, counting down.
TGATTTCTGCTGCGACATTCGGATGGTAGGGTCAGAATTTGGCGTCAACAACATGAAAGCATGGATCCATCCTGCCTTGTATCAACGGTTCAGGCTGGTGGTGGTGGTGTAATGGTGTGGAGGATATTTTCTTGGCACACTTTGGGCCCCTTAGTACCAATTGAGCATCGTGTCAACGCCACAGCCTACCTGAGTATTGTTGCTGACCATGTCCATCCCTTTATGACCACAGTGTTCCCATCTTCTGATGGCTACTTCCAGCAGGATAACGCGCCATGTCATAAAGCTCTAATCATCTCAGACTGGTTTCTTGAACATGACAATGAGTTCACTGTACTCAAATGGCCTCCACAGTCACCAGATCTCAATCCAATAGAGCACCTTTGGGATGTGGTGGACCGGGAGATTCGCATCATGGATGTGCAGCCGACAAATCTGCAGCAACTGCGTGATGCTATCATGTCAATATGGACCAAACTCTCTGAGGAATGTTTCCAGTACCTTGTTGAATCTATGCCACGAAGGATTAAGGCAGTTCTGAAGGCAAAAGGGGGTCCAACCCGGTACTAGCAAGGTGTACCTAATAAAGTGGCCAGCGAGTGTATATCCATCCATTATCTGAATCACTTATCCTGCTCTCAGGGTCCACGGGGATGTTGGCGCCAGCATCGCAGCATTCATTGTGTGTGTGTGTGTGTGTGCGTGTGTGTGTGTGTGTGTGTGTGTGTGTGTGTGTGTGTGTGTGTGTGTATAAAACTTTGTTAAAAGAAACACTCAACATGTATATCTATATCTCTTATCTATCTATCTATCTATCTATCTATCTATCTATCTATCTATCTATCTATCTATCTATCTATCTATCTATCTATCTAGAACTTTGTTAAAAGAAACACTCAATGGTAGGGGAAGTGCTCAACAAATAAAGAGTAAAATAATCCAGTGAGTCAAGTCAATTCTTTATGAGGCAGTACAAGCCTGTTTCGCGCCATAAGCAATCATCAGCTGTCAGTAAAGCTACACGGGAAAGAACATATCATTTACTGCCTCGTCATGCACATCACGTGCACAACGTCCAATGGGGAAGGGAGAGGTGCGACTTTCAAAAATTCAAAAACACATGATCGTGGTATTTGGTATTTGTCTATTGGCATGATTTATTTAGAATTACACAATAGGCGCTTATATCTATGTCTGCAACTGCTGGCCAATTCATTCCTGTTATTCAACGTGGACATTTCTGGTTTGCAAATGATAAATTCATTTCAGTTAGACATAGATTGCACATTTTACCACTTGTTTAATATGCTTTGTTCTTTGAGAGGATTTTCCAGGTGGTTGAATAATTAATGTTTCTGTCTGCCAATGACCAAATATAGCGGCTTAAAGACGTTACATTCTTTAAACTGTTGTTTCTAAAGCTGCACATGTGTGCATTAAACCTCTTTTTGAATGTTCCCTCTGTTAGACCAATGTGTCTCTATTTTGTCGTTGTCATCTCTCGTCGCCGTAGCTTGGTAGATAACTCCCTTTGTCTGGCGTTTTCTTTCCAGGGGGCGTGAGTCATTCACACGGCAGTTGCAGTTGGGGGAGTCCGGTTGTGATGAGGGTGCCATTGATTTGTTCATGATTCTTGTGTTGTGGGATGATATTATTTGTTTGTTTGCTGTTTGTTATTTGTGATTTTTAGCCCATTGTTTGAGAATATGTTGCATATTGTTTTCTTAATTTGCTCGACCTCTCTTAGTGTTGTGTGCGATGTATGAAACAAGCTTGTACTGCTATGTATTAAAAGCTTTTTTTCCTACATCTATATTGATATTCCACTCCTCAGTAGTTAAGCACTTTTATGAACACCATTGACGGTTTCCTAAAAATTATATATATATATTTACACACACACACACACACACAACATATATCATGATCATGATGATGATTCTAGTCATCCAATCGTCTTTCAAACTTGGGCCTTTTCCAATGGCAATGTGACACCGGGTGCCATCTTCCAAGGATCAGAGGCATTGTGACATCACAACCGAAAGATCGATAGTCTTTGCCAACCTTGATTTGTAGTCTCAGGTGTTTAACTGTTTGGTTGGAACAAAGACCTGCACCCACACCCGCCCTTTCTGGATCATGTCGCCCATATATATGTATATGTTGTAGGGATAATGCTCCATTGCAGGCCATAATGCTGAGCAGTCTTCTGTTTGTCTCTGAAAACATCGCCAAAATTGTGTTGAAACGTGTCCGCCAGTGACGTGCCATCCTTAAATCATCTTCTTCCTATGACAATCGGTGGCATTCGCCACAACAGCTGTATGTGGCCGTGTTACTCACATTTTCTAGTACAATGTGGTTTGATGTGGCCCACTGAAGATAGCAGCAAAGCTGGAAGTAAGGGTTGTAGTCTTTACATTCGTGGATTCACATTCACATTCACGGCCCTCCGGTTAGGGGACACTTCTCCGCACATTTTCAGTGGCATTTCAGTGACACGCAGAAGACAGCTCAGTATTATGGCTGCGAATGGAGTGTTATGTCTGCAGCATATATCGCGGTCGTTTCCCTTTAAGGAACTAATACCTGACCTGGACATGGTGTTGGTCACCGTGTACCCCAATGTTCCCCCGTCTGTCTGTGATCCTGCGATGTGCGAGATCAACACGGTCTGGACCCCGGCCCAAAACCCTCTGCTGACATGACTGGACAAATTAGTGTTAGCTCAGCTAATGTATTCAAACTGCCGCGCAGGACATTGAGAAGTATTAGAAATGATAGCCTTGACTGTCAGCGACGCTAACCACTCCTGAAAAGGTGACAGCACATTTGGCTGCTATTTGCCTTGGGTGAAAAAAAAAATACCTGCAGGTTTTACTTTGGCACATTTTGATCCTTAATTCATACGGGATGTGGAAAATGTATATGGTCTATTCATATCTCAAAAGACTCATTCTGACGAGAGAAACATGCCGCGGAGATCATCTCACGCCATCGCGACTTCGGCCCCTTTGATGATTTTGTGCTTTTTTCAGGGTCAGCGACTCATTGACAAACTATCCTTTCATAAAAGCCCAGGGAGGAACACCTACTCTCCGCTCTTGTAAAGGCACAGGCACACCACTCCCGTTGGGCGCTTACGCACGCAAATGCTGAATATTTGAGGCGACTCCTGAATGTGTTTTAGGCCGACAACATCTGACAGGCCTGAAATGAAGCCAAGGCAGATATGAAAGCCGGCACTGTCTGTCAAAACCAGGAAATAATCACCCCCCATCCACCTCAGGGGCCCAGCTGAAAGTCATTAACCTAAACAATGTGCTGCCTCTACTGTTAGTTTGAAGAAAAAAACAGTATAATAATACTTAGGAACACCACCATAAGCGTTTGAGAAGATCACAATTATCTCGTGTTTTTCGAGTCCTCTCCATGGAAGAGGTCAGGGGTGTGGACGGGCTGTACTGTAGGAATATGCAGGGGAAATTGGTCCGTATTTATGTACAAGGCTTGATTATAATAGCCAATAGTGATTACCCATCTCTAATCCCATTAGCGTTTGTTGGGAGCACAGGATGAAAATTATTATCTGTGAAAGAATGTTTCAAGAATCATAAAACTACATCCATATGCTTGCTAGGTTTGCTATTACACAAAGGCTCCCCCCCCCCCCCCCCCATCTTCATGAGCCCGGCACTGTGGCTTAAAAACAGTGACACTAGTAAGGCCGAACCGCTCCAGTTTAGTAATAACTTCTGTTACATCGTCGCTATTCCAAAAGTCTGCTTTTTTTTAATTTACAAATAAAAAATTTCACTTGCAACCGTTGAAATTTTTTTTCAACAGTTGCAAGTGAAACAAGTTATAGAAGCACGAAAACTAATAGGACAAAAAGAGAAAACAGAGAACAAAAAAACAACAAACAAACAAAGTTTTCTCGTCTCTGAATACACAATATTACAGTCAATGATATAAAACACATGCTTAATTCGAAAACAATATCAATATATACATCTTTACAAGATGCAGCAAAGTTACATGAGCAGTTACTGGATGAAGATGAACGCTTTTGTAATATCGACACGTATGCATCAGAACCAGACTCACAACGCCTTTACTCACAACACAGAATCGATGTCGTTATTAAGTACGCCTAATATGACATATTAAGATTATGCCTATGCATTATGATATGTGTGTGTGTGTGTGTGTGTGTGTGTGTGTGTGTGTGTGTGTGTGTGTGTGTGTGTATATGTATCTATGTACGTATGTATGTACGTATGTACACTACCGTTCAAAAGTTTGGGATCACCCAAACAATTTCGTGTTTTCCATGAGAAGTCACACTTATTCACCACCATATGTTGTGAAATGAATAGAAAATAGAGTCAAGACATTGACAAGGTTAGAAATAATGATTTGTATTTGAAATAAGATTTTTTTTACATCAAACTTTGCTTTCGTCAAAGAATCCTCCATTTGCAGCAATTACAGCATTGCAGACCTTTGGCATTCTAGCTGTTAATTTGTTGAGGTAATCTGGAGAAATTGCACCCCACGCTTCCAGAAGCAGCTCCCACAAGTTGGATTGGTTGGATGGGCACTTCTTTGAGCAGATTGAGTTTCTGGAGCATCACATTTGTGGGGTCAATTAAACGCTCAAAATGGCCAGAAAAAGAGAACTTTCATCTGAAACTCGACAGTCTATTCTTGTTCTTAGAAATGAAGGCTATTCCATGCGAGAAATTGCTAAGAAATTGAAGATTTCCTACACCGGTGTGTACTACTCCCTTCAGAGGACAGCACAAACAGGCTCTAACAGGTACTATTTAATGAAGATGCCAGTTGGGGACCTGTGAGGCGTCTGTTTCTCAAACTAGAGACTCTAATGTACTTATCTTCTTGCTCAGTTGTGCAACGCGGCCTCCCACTTCTTTTTCTACTCTGGTTAGAGCCTGTTTGTGCTGTCCTCTGAAGGGAGTAGTACACACCGGTGTAGGAAATCTTCAATTTCTTAGCAATTTCTCGCATGGAATAGCCTTCATTTCTAAGAACAAGAATAGACTGTCGAGTTTCAGATGAAAGTTCTCTTTTTCTGGCCATTTTGAGCGTTTAATTGACCCCACAAATGTGATGCTCCAGAAACTCAATCTGCTCAAAGAAGTGCCCATCCAACCAATCCAACTTGTGGGAGCTGCTTCTGGAAGCGTGGGGTGCAATTTCTCCAGATTACCTCAACAAATTAACAGCTAGAATGCCAAAGGTCTACAATGCTGTAATTGCTGCAAATAGGGGATTCTTTGACGAAAGCAAAGTTTGATGTAAAAAAAATCTTATTTCAAATACAAATCATTATTTCTAACCTTGTCAATGTCTTGACTCTATTTTCTATTCATTTCACAACATATGGTGGTGAATAAGTGCGACTTTTCATGGAAAACACAAAATTGTTTGGGTGATCCCAAACTTTTGAACGGTAGTGTATGTATGTATGTATGTATGTATGTATGTATGTATGTATGTATGTATGTATGTATGTATGTATGTATGTATGTATGTATGTATGTATGTATGTATGTATGTATGTATGTATGTATGTATGTATGTATGGGCGGCACGGTGGCCCAGTTGTTAGCGCGATCGCCTCACAGCAAGAAGGTTCTGGGTTCCAGCCCCGCGGTAGTCCAACCTTAGGGGTCATCCTAGGCCGTCCTCTGTGTGGAGTTTGCATGTTCTGCCCGTGTCTGCATGGGTTTCCTGCGGGTGCTCCGGTTTCTTCCCACAGTCCAAAGATATGTAGGTCAGGTGAATCGGCCATACTAAACTGTGTGTGTGTGTGTGTGTGTGTGTGTGTGTGTGTGTGTGTGTGTGTGTGTGTGTGTGTGTGTGTGTGTGTGTGTGTGTGTGTGTGTGTGTGTGTGTGTGTGTGTTGGCCCTGTGGCCTGCCCAGGGTGTCTCCCTACCTGCTGCCCAATGACTGCTGGGATAGGCTCAAGCAACCCTAAGAGCAGGATAAGCGGTTCGGATAATGGATGGGTGTGTATATATATGTGTATATATGTGTATATATGTATATATATATATATATGTATATGTATATGTATATGTATATATATAAGCACACACACAATTACGCATAGTATATATATGTATGTATATGTGCGTATGCATTACATATGCATAACCTTTGTGTATCTGTACATATGCATTTATTATACATATATATGTATAGTATTCCTACATAGATGTATATTCTATATATAACAGACATTTCATAAATACAAAATCATGTCAATATGCATATCATGTTGGCTTTCCTTGGAAAAAAAATAGGAACAGAAACTGAGGCAACCATTCCCTTTGCAAAAATCCAAAATCAAACAGGAGACGTGAGCCACATGTGTTATTCCCATGATGTTAGACAGTTAACTCTTGATTTGTGAACATGAACAAACATCTCCCAAAGCTAGAAACCAGAGAACCAAGGCTCCATTCTTTGATGTCATCCAAATACAAAACCTGAAGGTGGTCCACTGTCGTTGATTTATAGACCGGCGTTGTGGACTCATAGAATACCTATTTCGTCTTTTATCATCTTATCAAAAAAAAAAATTTCATTTTAGCATCGACCAAAAAAATGTGCTTCTGTCTCAGTTGGAGCCCCTCGGGGCACTGTAACACTGTGCACGCTGCCAGTATCTTATCCTCCATCAGCGGCGCAGCTCCAGCACTGGTTCCTGGACATTGTCATCATAAAGAGATCCAGGTCAGCACCTTCCACAGAGACTTCACAAATCAATTACTCAACTTTCTAACATCACGGATTGTGTGAATCCTTATTCACAGGTTTAATGGGAAAAAAATATTTGCACTCATTTACTTGTATTATCGTTGTAATTTTCTTCTCCCTTTATCACACAATAAGACTTTTTAACCAGTGCACTTTCCCTTAATGTAAAGTGTATTGCATTCTTAATGTATGAAATGAGCTATAGAAATGAAGTCTGTTTGATTGGTTTGGGGTGGATTCTCCCGTTGATGTTCTTCAAATGGAGCAACCTACTTTTTACATTGCAGTACTCTAATCCCCCTTGTTTATTGCATGGCAATCATCCAGACCGGGACATTGGCCTCAGGGAAGCCTTCCTGCTTCTCGATGGCCAGCACTTCCAGCCTGGCCTTTAAGATGATGTCCCTCATGATGTCCAAGTGGCGGATGATGCTGCTGTCGATTGGATCCAGCCTGCAGCCCTGTCGCGCCATGTTGTCCTTCATGACGATGACGCCATTGGGACGCAGGCTGTTCTTACAGCGAATCAGAAAGTTCAACAGGTCCTTGTCTGTTAGATGACCTGGGTGGCAAAGAGAGGGACAATGGTGCAGGAATGAAACAAAACGAAATAATCAAAACTGATAACGTGATGTAACACTTGATCGATACCAGTATGTAAATAAGTTTAACACTTGTTCTATTGCCGCCCATATACACTACCGTTCAAAAGTTTGGGATCACCCAAACAATTTCGTGTTTTCCATGAAAAGTCACACTTATTCACCACCATATGTTGTGAAATGAATAGAAAATAGAGTCAAGACATTGACAAGGTTAGAAATAATGATTTGTATTTGAAATAAGATTTTTTTTACATCAAACTTTGCTTTCGTCAAAGAATCCTCCATTTGCAGCAATTACAGCATTGCAGACCTTTGGCATTCTAGCTTTTAATTTGTTGAGGTAATCTGGAGAAATTGCACCCCACGCTTCCAGAAGCAGCTCCCACAAGTTGGATTGGTTGGATGGGCACTTCTTTGAGCAGATTGAGTTTCTGGAGCATCACATTTGTGGGGTCAATTAAATGCTCAAAATGGCCAGAAAAAGAGAACTTTCATCTGAAACTCGACAGTCTATTCTTGTTCTTAGAAATGAAGGCTATTCCATGCGAGAAATTGCTAAGAAATTGAAGATTTCCTACACCGGTGTGTACTACTCCCTTCAGAGGACAGCACAAACAGGCTCTAACAGGTACTATTTAATGAAGATGCCAGTTGGGGACCTGTGAGGCATCTGTTTCTCAAACTAGAGACTCTAATGTACTTATCTTCTTGCTCAGTTGTGCAACGCGGCCTCCCACTTCTTTTTCTACTCTGGTTAGAGCCTGTTTGTGCTGTCCTCTGAAGGGAGTAGTACACACCGGTGTAGGAAATCTTCAATTTCTTAGCAATTTCTCGCATGGAATAGCCTTCATTTCTAAGAACAAGAATAGACTGTCGAGTTTCAGATGAAAGTTCTCTTTTTCTGGCCATTTTGAGCGTTTAATTGACCCCACAAATGTGTTGCTCCAGAAACTCAATCTGCTCAAAGAAGTGCCCATCCAACCAATCCAACTTGTGGGAGCTGCTTCTGGAAGCGTGGGGTGCAATTTCTCCAGATTACCTCAACAAATTAACAGCTAGAATGCCAAAGGTCTGCAATGCTGTAATTGCTGCAAATGGAGGATTCTTTGACGAAAGCAAAGTTTGATGTAAAAAAAATCTTATTTCAAATACAAATCATTATTTCTAACCTTGTCAATGTCTTGACTCTATTTTCTATTCATTTCACAACATATGGTGGTGAATAAGTGTGACTTTTCATGGAAAACACAAAATTGTTTGGGTGATCCCAAACTTTTGAACGGTAGTGTAGAGATCAGAGCACAGATCCACCTAGAGGAAGGAACCTCACGTTTTTCTCAAGGACATCGAGGCAGGAAGGATGCCCATCATCACAAGGACTTAAGCCTTTGTGCTTAGTGTGAAGGGTGTTTACCTTATTTCACGCCAAAAGAAAGGGTGAATTTGCATGAAATATACCATGTGTTTCAAAGATACAAGGATGAAAAGTCTATCTTTTTTGCTGTCTTTTCAGAGCGCTGGGCTCAAGCAAAAGAAATGAAATGATCCATGGCAATGATATCAGAGATTCATTTATAAGCAACCTTAGTGCTCTCCAAAATAAAGTAATGCATGGTGTATAGTGAGAGGGTGACAGGTCCGAGACAGCTCCACAGGGGAAGAGAAGAAGAGGAAACGAGAAGAGGGGAGGGGGAGGAAGTAGAAGAAGGAGAAGAGGAAGAAGGAAAATAAGGCAATAAAGGCACTACCTGAAATATCCTGCCACTGAGTAGTCATTCATTTCAGGAAATGAAAAAGCAATGCCAGTCTCCCTTAAAATAAAACTGGTGAGTTGGACAAAGAATCTGTCTTCAGCCACTGCTTTCTGACCACTGGCAATAGCTGTGGGGGAGGCTTTGTATATCATTTGGCTGTACTGTGTAGCTGCACAAATTCTGAACCTCACACCTGTATTAAATTAAATCTATAGTAATATACAGAAAACCAATGCATTTACTGTAAGTGCAAATTAAATGTACACGATAAGATGTACAATCAAACGCACACACACACACACACTTGTACAAACACTGCAATAGGATGACTTTCAGACTTACATGCAACCCACTGTATCCAGATGACATCGTACTTCTTGGGCGGAGGTGTGAATTCTTGCAGATTGTAACAGTAGTAGGTTTCGATGCGGTCGGCGTCATCGCCCAGGTACTCCTCGTGTGCATAGAGCAGGAAGTGTTCCATCATGTCTGCCAGCTCCATTTTCTCAAACATGGGCAGGAGAACACCCTTTGACACGCGGCCAATCCCAGACCCGCAGTCCAGAGCACAATGCGTACCAGCCTTACCAGGGCCCTGTCAGTAAACAAAATGAGGGTAAACATTTACGATTATAGCCCAACCAAAAATTATGTTAAATTATAACTATCAAAGTTCATTTAATACCAAACATAGAATGCTCCATAAATGCCATGCACGGACAAATTTAATTCGTACAAACTGAGCATTAAAATGCCATTTTGCTTGCTGCAAGTTTTGCAGTACATAAAAGGGGTTCATAGTTGACCTTACTAGATGGCTGGCCTCTTAACCTCAAAGACAAAAAGAGCACCAACAAATAGACCTACTGTGCCTCGGGACAAACTGTGAACTTTAACATGGGAGAATAAAAAGACTCCTAACAGAATCATGCTTTTTTTTCCATTTTCATAATATATTCTGACCTCACTCCAACCCCGCTGGAGCAGGGGGAACTCGGGGCCCTTATGTGTGATTGTATGAACGATGGGGCCCTGAGGAACTCTATGCTTGTTAGAGGTAGCTTCCTGGTTTGAGTGAATTACTGCCATATTGCTCTGTGTGCATGTACAATGCTTTAGTTGAACCAGGATGCACTCTAAATCTCCCCATAGCGCTCACTTTTAATGAAGATGTCAGGTTAAAACACCAGGAGATATTTGGAGCCACAGTAGGGTTTTTAGAAGACGATGATATGCAGTTGAGCACACTCTGTTGAGGTAAGTTTTTGCATGATTTAAAAAAAAATTTTTTTTTTAGAGGAAGTCCTTGGATGTCTTTCGGTATAACATTCAGGGGCCGTGCTTTCAAGTAAGGACTTCATTGAGGCATGTGCACTCTATGTCGGTGTATTATGCGTGCACACACACACACACATGCACGCACACACACACACACACGGAATTCAAAAAGATGCCACTGGTTTAGGCTAGGCGAGCACTATGTAAAATTCTTGCAGACTCTCCCAGTATAATGTTTGCTGTAGAAAGTTCCAGGTTAATAGAAGCATGCCTTAGGGAAGTAGATGGAGCTGTGTCTGGGAAGACAACACGAGTCTTAGATTAAGTAATACTGTCTAATATTTCAAAGGATGTTTCTATGTATCAATATTGCCTTTTGATACAAAGTTCCGTGTGACATCTCAGAGGATGTTTTTCACTCAGTGGGACGGAGGAGGGCTTTTGATGTGTACGTGCTGAAACCTACACATCACACTGATTCCCATGTATACTTGGGTGTAAAGCATGTGCGTTGTAATTTGTCACTGTAGCTGTCAAGATCTCCATGACGGACAGAGGCAACAGCGCCTGAGACAGAAAATAGTGAGGTGCCAGTTAACACATCTATATACAGTAAGGGCAGCATCAGTGAACATGTCACAAGAGTTTAGTAAGCTAAGAATAGTGTTGAATTTGGGCAGATTATGTTTACATTAGCACCGGAGGTTAAGCTAGCCACTAGCCTCTTCACTTTCTGCATTTCCTTTCCGTATAGCATCCAAATCCCAGCAGCGTATAATTGGAGCTCCCGTAGAAAAGGCCCTAAAAATAACCCGGTCTCGATGCCAAACACATACCCCCGAATTAGTTCTTGGACACACATTCCAAATACTCCATGCACTAACACGTGCAAATACACAAGCGCACACACAGAGGTATACATACATGCCAACACAAGTATGCTCTTTTTATGTGCACACACACACACACACACACACACACACACACTATACATGCAGAATCAGACACACACACACACACACACACACACACACACACACACACACACACACACACACACAAGCACAGAGACAGTGATTAAAAAGCATCGCTGTTCAGAGAGTGATGTGAGGGCGCGGGGCGTGGAAGACACAAAGCACAAGATTATAATTTATGTTGTAGATTACAACTGGCGATCACCCACTGAGCAAACATTACATTTATCAGTGAGTGGTGTGATCTGCAACCGTATGAGTGTCCATAGAGTCCGTTGTTAGGTGCTGTATGAGGCTTTCCTTACATCCTTACACTCAAAATAAAAAGATGTGCTCTTTTTATTCTTTTAAACTATAAAATCAAATAATCCATAAAATAAATTTCTGGACCAGGTTAGATTCTGACAAGGATATTCCTCCTATTTTTGCTCTCTTGAACTCTGCAGAGATGAATACAGTGCACACTAATATGCTAAGATCAACGCACTACTTTCATAATTAAAAGTATGGAGTTTCATAATTATTTCTTGGCCCTGTAATCCAAGAGATACTCGGTGATCCATTGCAAAGATACTGCCGAAGATATTCTTTGTGCTAAAATGAATTCAGGTCTCTCAGTAGACTCACCACAAACCTCTGTAGGAACTGTCTCGAACCCTCCAGATCAACGTTGGAAATCTCCACAAAATCTCCCATCATGCCCTCCTCTGAGGCCGGGACATCCTCGTAAAACTGCTGAGCCCGGTAGTAGAACTGTTTCTCACCTTGGATGTACTCACAGGTGACCGGAAACAGCTTGACTGTTGGGATATATGGACATATGTGTAAGTAAAGGCCCAGAGAGAGAAGGGGACAGGTGCGAGTAGAGACAGGCTTGAATAGTGGATGATTATATGTAATAGCATTATAGTAATTGAATTTGAAGAACTAGTGATCTGTAGTTACTGAAAACACACAAAAGCCTACAATTGGATGTAGGTCAGTGCTTTTTGAATAAAAGTGAGTCACATTCAATAGTAACTTTTCCAACCCTGGGTAAAAACTGTAGAACAAGACACTAGACAGCTAGCTATTGAGAAGATCAATGTTACAATCTCAAATGTTGAATGGCAGTGGGGTTAGTGCCAGACTATAAATAAGGGAGTGTTTGGCCATTCCAACCCAATGCTCAGCTGTTGTATGAGATAAGCAAGCATAGCAGCTTATTATATTCATCTTCACTGTTGTGTATTAAGGTTACCAGTTAAAGTTTGGTTCATGTTACCATAGTATTTCACGGTGTGGCCTACCAGAAGCCCCTCCTGTAAATCTGATACAACCTCTGTGCAGAGACAAATGCTGCAGAATGAATGCACATTTGTTGAGGCTTAAGTGGCGTGCTCCCGATATGTGCGGGGGGCCACAGGGGGAGTGTTGCTTTGCTTGTAAAGCATGAAGCATGTCCAGTGGTAGAATTCATGACATCATGATGCAACATTAAGAAGGTATTCAATTCCAACTGGTCTCTTCCCTCAGTGCTTATACACAATGGGCCAAGGCAGGTTTCCAAGAAGGGAATTTAAACTTAGCTCCCGACAATGAAGTGTTAAAACCAAAAGAAGGTGGCCATTCAGACCATGCACACCGAGAATTTTCCAGGCAAGTGTCCGCTTGACTATGAAATGTAAACAACTCACATAACTGCTAATAAGAGGTAGTCGTTTTAAAAAGGCACTTAGAGTTATGCGAACCCCCCCCCCCCCAGGGCTTTACGGAGAAGGTAAGTACAGAAACACCAAGCAAGATTGAGACAGGAGGAAGAAGGTTCGAGAGGGCAACAGAGACATGTGTCTTCAGGTATTTCTCTGCCAAAGAGGTGTCAGTCTACTTCCACATTGTCCTCCTTACCTTTACATTACACCACCTCATTAGAAGCTGGATGGTGAGATTGACCTCTGACACTTGTCTGAATGAGATCACTTGCCTTTGTTTCATTAAAGCACATTTGGCGTCTTGGAGACTGATGCTAGCTTCCAGCTTGAAGTTGAAATCCAATGGGATCCCTCCAATAAATTTATTTTTAGTTTAGGCGTGAACATTTGCTCTGAACTATTTCCACATCCATCAAAGGTAAGATTGGTCCTGTGTCACTAGCTGATTGATATTTCTGAAGACTTGCTTGATTCAGTCCATCAAAAGTCATCGCTGTCACTGGTAAATAATCTGACCATGAGCTTCTGTCACAGATACTACTGAGCGACATGAGTTAGTACTTTCATACTGTGAATGCCATGACATAAACAGGCCTATCGAATTAGCCCATATGTCAGGATCGCCATTTTCCATATGTCGGTGTTACCGTTTGTACAAGTACAACACAATGCAAGATGCTAGGTTAACTCATTGTTAACACCTCTAACACGGAAGCACATTGCCACAATGTTGAGGGAAATTTTGCATTTAAAAAAGTTCAAGTTCATATATTGGCATATGTTTTTGAAAATGTAATTTACATCTCACAGCCACACCATTTGAACAGTAGCACCAATAAAAACATCTTGAAAAATACTCTATTTAGAAAATTACTATGAATTGCATCATGTTGAACGTAATAAATGATACTGCTAGATAATACACAATGTCCCTGCAGCCTAATCCAAACCTGCAGCCTCAGAGGCTAAACACTACAAGGCCAAATTTTCATTGTGCATCTCAACACAGTCAACATGAACATATTGTGGGGTTTTCTTTTCTTTTCTTTGATTTATTTTTTTCAAGAACAAAGCATTTTTGGTAAATATCAGCAGAGTTTCATACCAGTCTTGTGGTGGTCAAACAGTACACCACCCATGGGCAGTATAGGTGCCATGGCTCAGGAAACACATTGAGAATTAAGACACCTTCAGCGCTGTCGGCACAGAGCATGCACAATGTTCACAGGGCTGCATCTTTCATTTAACACACAAAAACAAGAAACTAGTTCAATGACTCCAAATATAGATATCATCAGATATCAGTGGTGTCTGCACGTTGGAACCTATGGATTTTTTTCTCTATACAGAATTATTAGATGTATATATCTATATTGTATAGAGGAAGATGAAATAGATCTGTGTCCCTAGACTGGCTTTGATGCGGATGTCTGAATGGAGATACTGGATCCTCTATTATAGGGGAGTAGCTCTGTAACAAGTAAAACCAAACTATAACTTTAAATTACTTGCTATTCCAATGATTACTGTAATATACAGCCAGTGCTCTCTCTCACATGTTTCACTTAGCCCTTTGTTTGGGACATGGGAAAATAACATGACAGTGGAAAATTTGCTACCTTTGAATTAAAAGAAATGTGAAACTGGAGCTCAGTCTGGCCCCTGTGCTTACCCAGGGGGATCTGCTCCAGCAGGTAGAGATAGCTGGCAAAGAATTCATTCCTCAGTGTATGGTGCAGATGGAAGGACATGCTGTGGCGACACATGGTGTCATCTGTTTTCTTCCAGCGATCCCTGAACGCTAGGTGGGCGCCCTTGTACTTAAAGTTGCCCGATGAGCTACAGCTGTGATCAGTAATTGAAATCTCCATTTTTGACTGTACGCGGCCTGTGCACTTCGGTGCGCAGAGTTGTTCTCCAGAAAGAGTATGCGACTGAGCGACGGTATATGGGTGCAACACGCGGCGTGTTGTAGAGTGTCCGTGTGGGACACTATTGCTACAGCTGATGCTATATCTGTCTAGCTGAGTAGCAGTCTGTGCCAGCTTTGTTGAAAGTGATCAGCAGAGATCCCTTTCCTAGGGTGGCACTCGGGACCCCCTGACAGATTTGTAGATCACCAGCAAGACACACTGGCTTGGGAGGGGTGAGAAAGGGGCCTAGGATACAGAGAGGGGGGGGTCTTTTGCTCTCCTAGGACCACCAGGCATGCAGAAGTCAGAGTCAAGGCCAGAAATACCAGCAGCACATAAGAGACTCCATATATACAACCTCTTGTCCATTCTACCATATAATATAGTTACTATAATAAGCAGCATCCTCTCATATTTGTATCTATGGAACCCTATTTATAAAGCAACTTCAATAGTTCTCCTGAAAATAGTACAATGAATACTATGTTACGCAGTTGGTACAATATCATTTACATGGCTGATTAGGCATACCCACAGCAATCATATGAATATTTCCTCTGCATTTACAGTGTCCCATTATAGACATGACATCAAGGACTCAAGAAAGATGTGATGCCACAGTGCGAGGCAAAATTCTGATTAAGTACATCATTTTCATTTTCTCAAACCGTTGCTGACATTTGCTTTTTGTAAATAAGCCTAAGCTTCAAACTTCGCCCAAGTGTCTCAGTTTTTGTCCTCTCAGCACTTGTGGACCACCCCAACTGACCTCTTTGGACCTCTGTGCCATTTGAGCCAGTGGTATGGCCCACATGATGTAGGCTACATCATTTAATAAGCACTTGGCTGCCAACATAAAATTAAGATAGTTTCCATCACACGTGATCATAAACCACAATCAACACTATGACGTTGTGTTTGAAACTGCAATAACCCAATCTTCTGAGGAAGATTATTGCATGGCACCTTTATCCCTAGCTTCTTAAATAGGCTGAACTATGCACGTTTGCTCTCACAGCACTTTGCACCAATCAGTCAGTGAGGAACTCATCCCAAACAAGTACATTGTTGACCTTTAACGTAAATAATCTTTTAATTCCTGCATCTCAACCTAAATACTAAATTTAGAACAGTGGCTAACCTGTCAATCGGTGCTTAGACGAGCACATATTTTCTAGACTCAAGCAGCAGAATAAGCATGCTCTATACATTTCATCTGTTGCCCCCAGTATCTCTCAAAGACCACTGAAATTTTTGATTTATTAATCCTGTACTTTGTATAATTCTGTATAATTCCGTGTTTCCTACTTGTTTGGCAATGGAAAGAAGAACTGGAGTTAATCCCCGGGCGCTGCAGCTGCCCACTGCTCCGATACAACAGGATGGGTTAAATGCAGAAGACAAATTCGTTGTACGAATACAATTCGTTATAATAATACATTGACAAAATAAAGTGGCTTTCTTCTTTCTGTTTGTGCTATGTATGCACCTACTGTGGAAAAGAATAACAATGGACAAATAAACTACCCATCTATTTAGAAACACAAACAGGGCTGGTGTGGGGTTTGTATGATCTTGAATTTATTGGATGAATTCATCTCAAAGAGTCTACTTGTGCCTTTCTGCACATAAACCTATGTATTACATGCAAGAGGCCAACCAAACAATAAGTGAGATTAAAAGTGGATGCAAATCCATCATTTTACCACAATGTGTTATATAGGCCGCAACAATGACAATCCAAAAACATAAAATTTGTATTTCCATTGATTTCCATTGATAGGAAATTTTTCTATTTTCAGGATTTTTATCTGACTTTCATATTAGAAGGCAGGTTGAATAGAAAAAGATCTGGCATATGAATTCTCTCAGGACTGATGACATTTAATGGTAACATTTAGTCATCACATTTCATGTATCAATATTGCCGGAAGTGTAAAATGACCTGTGACAGATTTTAGTTAAAACTAGAAGAGTGCAGATCCTTGCCAGGCATATCTCCCTTTCTCCGATGCTCGGACTATGGCGACAAATCAGCTGAGGAGTTAGCACTCAGTTGCGGTGTAAAACAGGTTTTTCATAGGTTTTGAATCACCGCAACCAAGTGAGGTCCTTGATCATACAATCATAACTGTGCACAAAAATTATTAGGCTGACAGGCCCAGTAGTACGTGAGATTAGCAGCGGATAGATACACACACACACACACACACACAATCAAATGCAATACCCCCCCCCCCCCCAGCAGATATTTTTAACTGGCTGGCTGGCTTACAACTTTGGCAGGCTGATCTTGTTTTAACATTACAATACTAATCGAGAGAGAACAAACTCTTGAAACGACGGCGTTTAAACTGTTCGTAACTCTCATTGTCAAGAGGGGCCCTTGAGCTTGCAGCAGGGGTGACGCAAGACCAATGGTATTTACATGAATGATATGACAAGTTAATTAAGACAGAGCTGACCAAAAGGTGCCAACAGGCAAAGAATCAAGTAGCAACATGTTTCATGCAATGAAAAGGAAACTTTCAAATGGCAATAATATTATTGTGACAGAATTTGTTATACTTTTCTTATTCTACTCTCAATTGACTCACATCATTCAGGCCAGTACTGGGAGTTTTATCAATCTCAGCCAAATGCATAGTTATTTCCGTAAATCTGATCTCACTAATTTAACCACAAGTTCACTTGCAAATCGACTCTATATGAATTGGAAGTACTTCGAGTTTTTAAGTGAATCCTTAAGGCGAATTGCTCAGAGTCGAGTTCATCTGAAGTTTGCCGTCAAAACAGAAAAGGGAAAGAAGAAATTCAACCCTTGACCAGGTTATATAACATGCAGTGTGATACGTGAAACCGAACTCCGAGTTCACAAATTCCCTCCCTGATCAAATAGCTCATGGTCAATGTTACCTAACCCTGACTTCACTCTGTGGCCCTTGTGACTAAATCCTGCATCCAGGGTATCCATCATACCCGTGGCAATGCTCCACTGTAAACGAGGCAGAGACGGTATACCAATAATCTTAACTGAACCTCTTTATTGTCCTTCTTTTAAACTCTCGCAAAATTGTTATTTAGTTTATGCTTTATGCCCACCTGTTTTCCCATTCTTTTTGAATTGGCTCTGCTGGCATCTGCTCTGATTCTTCATAATGTGTGCTTGAGCTTGGGGAAAGCACTGAAATTTTAATTTCCTCTTATTATCTTGTATGATGCAATTAAATGATTATTGATTGATCTTAATGACAAACCCACGTTTTGCCAATTCCTTTAGTTGTTAACATACGGCATAGTAAACGAACAGGAGCTTATAATTCCGTTCGCCCTATCACACCTAAAAAAAAACAAAAACAAAAACAAAAAAATAAATAAAAGATTTCAGCAGGAAAATGATGTGATTGTCCTTGTGATTCTTCACCCCCGCCAGCCAGTTTGTATTTAGGCCTCCACGCCTACAGATGGCGACATATATTTTTCGGGTACGTCACTGCTTCTCATCTGATTTGCTGACTTTGCACTCTAGGAAGACTTGTCGCCGCCCTGGCAACAGCAACGGCGACCAAATAGACACTACCGGCTGCCTTTATCGATTCAAGCCTTAAGGGGTGAAGAAAATCCAATGTGGGTTTTCTTTCGTCTCTAAAATGGATAAATTACAGGGAGAGGAAGCACATTATCTAAAAAGGTAACCAGAAATCTCCGAAAAGCCAGTAGGTTATCAAGCTGTAACAGGCCAATGAGGCGTAGCCTCCAGGGATGCTGCTGCTTCACAACAACATCATTTACACGAAAAGCTGAATCGTTGTTAAAACCGCTTCACGTTAACTCCATTCATTATATTAGCTTCGCTATTGCAGTGCCACCGTATGGTAACTCAACATCAGCTAAGGTGAAACGGAATGTGTGTCGTTCACTTTCAAATCCATGTTTATGTTGTCTTATCAATTTGCCCACAGGGCAGTAAAAGGTGGGGATCTGGATGTCCACCCTACAGAGAAAGCCCTGGTCGTTCATTACGAGGTGGAAGCCACCATCCTGGGAGAATTTGGAGAGCTTATGGTCGGCGATCGCAAGGAGTGTCAGAAAATGTGAGTCTAAAATGTAATTAAATGTAGACATGTTGAACGTAATGCCAGGACTTGTTCATCACCCTTAAAAAATACAAAGTGGGCTGGACATATTAATGGATGAATGTCTGACAGTCCCAAATGAACTGCAGCTAGAAAAGCGCTATAAAAATGCAATTTGACTGACTGATTGATTGATAGCACATTTTTACAAACCGTAACTGAGTGGGAGGAGTGGCCCTGATACTGGTCTTGGGATAATTGTTTATAAATTGTATATAAGATAAAGGTTGAGTTAATTGAGGAGTAGTGGATAAGGGATAGGAATAAAAAAGTTTATACTTCCTCCTACTCCTTGAGCATGGAATATTTAATTTGTGTTGTTTATGAAAATATTTTAATGAAGTTTTTTTGTATAAGGTTTATTGGTGATTTCTTATTATTGTTGTTTTGCTTTATGTTTTATGTGTTTTTCTTTTTTTACATGTTTGAAATAAAAAATAGATCAAATCAAATGCCTTTGAGTCGTTGTTTTAATTGTTTTGGTTCTTTGTTTTTGTAAACAAACACCAGTTGACTTAGCTAAACTGATTCCAGCTCCTGTATATTGGCTCTGTGCATGGGAGGTGAATAGGCAGCACCGCAAAAAAGCTAATTATCCTGATATAAGGGAAGATTTAATTAAATATTCACTGTGATGCAATGGAGATAGCCGGGTTTGTTTGTGTACTTTTATTATAATCATCCATTGTAATTGCAGTTTAATTAATAACTGACTTTCATGGGAATAAAGCAGACTGAATTGAAACTGAAAGCTTGAATCAACTGATTCAAGCTCAGTGACGGTAGCTGTCTTCTGTTAAAGAGATGGTTTAATTTTGGTATTCTGTTTATTTGCGTTATTTTTAGCATTCGTCTGAAAAGCTTAAATGCCAACACAGATGTGTCCTCTTTGGCAAAGAAGGTAATCGAGGAATGTAAGCTCATTGATCCATCCAAATTACCTGAGGTGGAGCACCTGCTCTACTTCCTGCAAAACCGCAGAAAGCCAAAAGGTGAGGATGCCCTATTACTAGCTTCAGCTGATTAAATTATTGATTCACTTTTCATTATAAGATAGAATTACAGAATTACTATAATATTTTTTATACTGTGTGCTACTTGTGCTTTGCATTTTACAGACAAGCAAGCAAAGCAGCAGATGTCACCCAGGGACCTCACACCATATGCAGGAATGGAGGTAAGGAGTAGAAAAGAGAAGGAAAAAAAAACGTGTATGTTTGTATCTGTATATGAATTTCTGCATATTTAACCTTATGTATGTGCTTTGGTTTGCATGAATGCATATACTGTATGTACACATCCATATTGCATATGGCATCTCTCGAGACAATCCTTTTGATTCTAAAGTCAGTATTATAGAACCGTTATCCCCTTTAGTTGGACGAGGAGGCCAACATCAACAACATTGATGACTACGTGGAGCTGTTGTATGAGGACATCCCAGAGAAGATTAGAGGAGCTACC